>NC_053152.1:32868775-33168775 GCF_016808335.1 Panicum virgatum | reverse complement strand
TAGGGAGGGGAGAGGGGGATGAAAGACTTATTTTGGAGATTATTGACATATATAGGGATTCAAAGGGGGCTTCCGGACTACCATTGGTGAGTTTTGGAGTTTATATCAAGATATAACTCTGTAATATGAGTGGAGAGTAGGGTGATTGCTTTGGAAAGATGAAGTAGATTATAGATGGACTCAACAACATGTTTACCATGGTAAGGGATATTATATCCTCCAGGGCGTGTGTGGTCCGATATGGTGGTGCAAGTTGTTGTGGCGAAAATTCTTGTAATGATGTTAGACTTGGGTCAACCCAGAGTGGTTCTCAATGAGGGGTTGAAAGATATCCATGGACGGCTATATCAGAGCGACCTTTAAGGGTCTATAGCCACACGATCGCTCATGGATGAAGTTCTTGGACCTAAAAATACACTTTCGGAGTTATGGACCTAAGTGACACAAATTACAAATTTATAGACCTAAAAATGCACTTTCATAGTTTATAGACCTAAGTAACATGAATTACAAGTTGATGTTTCTAAAAATACACTTTTGGAGTTCGTGGACCTAAATGGCACACCCTTACAAGTTGGTGGACCTTTGGTGCATTTTACTCATATTGATATATTGACATGTGCTACTTCTATTAAGATATTTTATTTAAAATATGAAAAAACATATACTACATAAATTACTTTTAGAAGCATCAACCTTGTAAACTACTATTTATCGATACGGTCCAGACATGTTTCATAGTGAATTCAACGAATCTAAGTTGATATTTTGGATGCTGATACAATTTTCTTTAAATTTGGTTAAAATTAGAGAAAGTTGATTTATGATAAAGATAAAGTCAACTATAATTAGGATAATAGAGAGAGATGTGAAACTCAATCTTTGTTGGAGCTCAATATCTAAATAACAAAAGTAACGAAAATTCTGGAAATGACGAAACACAAAAAAAAAACAGAAACTTTATGTTCTTTCCGTGCTAAACATTAACTATTATCTCACTCTATCACATTCAAATCTAGAAAACGTTAAAAATCCCATAAATACCTGATGGAAAAAAGAAGGTTTTGCATGTTTGGACTGTGATTTAGCAACATTCCGCCTGCAAAAGCTATTTTTTTAGTTGTTTTGGGCGAACAGAGGACGTGTTTTTCTTTTGCAAGATTGAAGCTTAAAATAATCTAAAAAAATAATGAAGCTTAAAATAGAAGCAATCCAATTTGCACCGTTCTTAATGGGCCATATCCATCCTAAGGCCGTGTTTAGTTCCGTTGCAAAAAATTTTTCAAATAAATCTTACTAGTGTTTAGTTCCGTTGCAAAATTTTTTCAAATAAATCTTACTAATTTGAAGTACTAAATGAAGTCTATTTATAAAACTTTTTACACAGATGGATTGTAAATCGCGAGACGAATCTAATGATGCTAATTAATCCATAATTAATTAATAATTAGCGGATGGTTACTGTAGCATCACTGTTGCAAATCATGGATTAAGTAGACTCATTAGATTCGTTTCGCGATTTACAGCCCATCCATGCAAAAAGTTTTATAAATAGACTCCATTTAGTACTTTATACATGTGTCGAAATATTCGATGTAATGTTTTTTTACAGGGTTTACGGGGTCGGATGGGCTTAATTACTCCGCAATACCTCGTAACACTGCCATGTAGGCCCGATTACGGAACCCCGCAGCCTCTGCGGTCAACAGGTCACCTGTGACGACAAAAACAAACCTGGGCCCACACATCAGCGTTGACCCCTTCTCCCCCCTCTTTCTTCCCCGCCCTTCCAGAAGCTTCACGAACCCCCACAACGATCACCCCGGTCCCGTCCACCAAGCAATTCGAAGCTCCCGAACATTCCTCCCAAGACAACGCCGTCGCCTTCTCGAACTTTCTCCATCGTCCTCCATATATACGCTTCGCGACAACACCCCTCCTCACCACACAGCAACTCTAAGAGCAGCAGCTCGGAGAAGCAATCCCAGTTCCAAGAAAAGCTCAAGGAGGCCGCCGCCGCCGCCGAAGCAGCAATGGCGTCACGCCGGTTCTTCGCCTACGACCCCTACGACTACTACTACGCCGCCCCGTACCACTACCCCTACCCGTACCAGCAGCAGCCGCCTGCCCCGTCCCGCGGCGCCGGCGGGTTCTTCGCGGACGCCGCGCCGGAGCCGGTGAGCGTGGCTCCGCGGCCCAGGGTCGAGTTGTCGAGGCCGATCTCCGTCCCCGTCCGCTTCGTCGGGTCCGACCCGGAGCCCGAGCGCGTGCCGGCGGCGACGGCGCCGAGGAAGCGGGCGCCATCGGCGGAGGAGGCCGCGGTGAGGGTGCAGGCAGCGGCGCGCGGGTTCCTGGCGAGGCGGTCGGTGCGGGCGGTGCGCGAGGTGGAGCGGGAGGCGGAGGAGGCTGGGGGAAAGATCGCCCGCGAGGCGGAGGTGCTGCGCGGGGACGCGAGGGCGCGGGTTGCCGCCGGGGAGGCGCTGATGAGGATGCTGCTCCGACTCGACGCGGTGCGCGGCGCGCGGGAGTACCGGAGGAGGGTCACCAAGCGGGTGCTCGCGCTGCAGGACGCCGTCGACGCCCTCGAACCCAAGGCGGCGCCGGTTGCCGCAGCGGAGGAGGACGAGTCCAGGGTGGCGGCCGAGACGCCCGGCGGGAGCGCGGTGACTTCGGAGCTTCCGGACGTGGTGGAGCGCAGCGGCGAGGTCGAAGCGAAGGCGGCTGCCGAGATGGAGGTGGACGGGGACAGAGCCGGCGGCGAGCGGGGAGAGGCGGCGGAGACGGAACAGGCGCAGGACGCCGGGAACCTTGTTGACGGCGACAAGCCGGAAGGTTCGGGCGCGGCGGGCGAGTGGGAGATGACGGAGGAACCGGAGCCCGCGGCGGCGCCGGCATCGCGCTCCGAAGCGGCGCGGCCCCAGGAACCGGCTGCGGGAGCAGAGATCCGGACCGCGGGAACGGCAGCCGGCGACGGCAGCCTGGACACGCGGAAGGTGATGGAGATGGTGGCGGCGCTGTGCGAGCGGAGCGCGCAGCAGTGCGCGGTGATCGGCGCGCTGGCGGAGCGCGTGGACGCGCTGGAGCGCGCCGTGCGGCAGGCCGAGGACGCCGAGCGCCGGCGGCGGCGGGCCAAGAAGCTGAGGAAGGAGGGGAAGGGGAGCAGCCACGGCAAGTGCTACAGCGATTGAGGAGAGGGTTCTCAGCACTAATAACAGCTTTATTTTTTGAGCTTTTGCCCCCCCCCCCCCCTAGTTTAGTAGAAATCGGCGCTGTTTTGTAAATTTTTCTCGTTTGGTTTGTATAATAAGGTTTGGTAATGACTTTCTTACAACCTGCCGTATTTTTGTTGATCGGAATGGCCGGTTACATCTACAGTCCGCCTAGCATTATTTTTAATTGGGTTGAATCGTGGCGTCCGTTGACCTCCGCCCAACCCCAACCCACCCACGCCTCCCCATCCCCCTCTTGTGAGAGACTCCTCCCTGATCCTGCCGACGGACGCGCTTCCGTCCCTTGCCCCAGCGACGCCGCCGCCGCATCCTGTCAGCGCCCCCGCGGTGCTGCTCCGCCCATGGCGGGAGGCGTTCGAGCACAACCTCATACCGATCTCTAAGGTCCTCTTCCCTGAGGGCATGCTGGTGTAGACCCTCACCCTGCTCGGAGAGAAGCTCGCCGTCACGGCCCCCGGCGGGCGCGGGCGCGCTGCAAATCCCGGCGGAGCAGGTGGAGCTCGCACTCGGCACGCTCCATCCCGAGGATCCCGCGCTCAGGGATGGCACCGCGGCGTGGGCACTGCTGATCCTGGTGGAGCAGGTGGCGCTCGTACTCGGCACCCTCGCGGCCATGCTCCCTCCCAAGGACCCCCGCACTCGGGGATGGTGCCGGGGCGTGGGCGTGTGGGCGCTGCAGATCCCGACGGAGCAGGTGGCGCTTGCGCTCGGCACGCTCGCGGCCATGCTCCCTCCTGAGGACCCTGCGCTCGGGGATGGCACCAGGGAGGCCATGGCCGCGAACCGTCCACCACGACGTTCGACGGGATCCAGGTCCCCAATCATTCGATCAATTTTTTTCACGAAAGGACCATGATGCTCGTTGGATTGCTATGTGAATGCGAGTAATTGATGCGGAACAAAATGTTCTGATTTATCTAGGCAATTTTTCTGATTTCATCCAAGCAATAATGTGTTCGTAACAAGGTAGAATAATGCAAGTCCTTAGGCAATTATCTCTTTATGCATCACTGTTTTTTTCGGCTGTACTACAAGTAATCAAATCATTTTTATTCTAACTATATTGCAGCTATCCAGCAGGAGAGGAGGAGAGTGGGATTAAAGCTGTGCGGATCATGTATTGAGTTTCTGCCCACGTCGTCCAACCATGGGAAAATACAGTGGATTTTTGTGTGTACAAACCTTGGTTAGTGCATGGATCTTGTTTCCACTCTCGTATATGTTTTCTAATTTGCCTTTGTTATGCCGTAGTTTGCCTTTATGTGTGTTCTAATTTTTGCTAAACAGTGGTGATTTTTGAGACCCTGTATCTATGCTTCCTTAATCTGTCATTGTGGTTTTTCTGTTAAACTTTGCATAGTTCATTTGTAGAGTGTGACATGTGCTAGCAGTACTTAGTTGTATATTGGATAGGTATTAAATTTCACTTGTTCTGTATTTTTTTTCTTCATTTTCGTTTCGCGTTCATTCTATTAATGTGTCTTCTTTCACTTTTCTACTGTATCCTCTAACTACTGATCTGCAATAATAATATGGACAGGAATAAGACAATAACATGTGACTATTTTTTTTTGTCAAAGAGGAATGCAGTTTTAGTAGAACTCATAAGAATTTTAGTTGAGTTTGTTTATGTCTGTTTTTTCAATATGATATAGATAATTTATATCTGCACTGAAATATGACTTCAAAATATAGATAAATAGATCTTACTTTGTTTGTATGTATTAAAACGTGATACACCATTTAGGAAATGTAAGCTTTTCAAGATTGCCAAATTATACACTTCGTGTTCTTAGGTTGCAATTTTTGTGGTCTTATAATCTGGCATTTCTTCCTACTGATTTAGTTCATGCTTAGCGCTTGGTTTTAGAGCACGCTCACACAAACCAATGATGCAACCAAGTAATCTATGCTCTTTTGAGTTTGAATACTTGATTTTTTTGTGTCAGAGAGGTACTCAGATTTGGCAAAACTAATACACATTTTAAGTTGGTTGTGTATTTTTCTCAGTCTAATATAGGCAGTTTATATCTGCATGGAAATATGACTTCAAACTATAGACAAATGGATCTCGTTTTTAGTAAAATGTAAGGACTACAACACTGAAAATGAATCATAAATTAGGTACACAAAATAGGAATTACAAGCATTTTTAAGATTATCAAATTATGCCTTTTATGTTCTGAGTTATCAATTTTTATTCTAATGATCTGCCATCTCTTCTTCTACTGATTTACTACCTATTTTGTTCTTGGTCTTAGACTAGGCTCACACAAACCGATGATGCAGATAATGCATGCCTTCTGGTCTTTTGAATATGCTTTCATCTATGTTCTAATTTGCTCATAATTATTTAGAACTTTGCTTAAGAGGTTCTAAAAAATTGCCTATTGTATCTTGTTGGTTTAGATTACTAGCATATGAAAGTCTAGGAATTAGGTTGGGTGGGTTTTGATTATTTTTGCCTGCTCATATGTTTTAAATTGCTTCTGAGTTCATTACAATATGCTTACAACTTCTAGCAAAAATGCTTAATGTATTGTACAAGCGAAGTACCACCAAAATATAAGGTTCAGCAAAATGTTGTTCATTCATTGTGGAGTTGCTTTTCAGTTTTCTATACATACACCACTTGAGCTGTTCTCTAGCTTGATACAACTTCTTTCCTCCAATTATGCTCGACAAGCTCTCTGATTATTCTTTCCCCCTGTTGTATTTTTGCAGTCCATGAATAGAAATACTACACTATGTGATTGGAAGAAATATGATGTGTTCATTCATCTTTCGGACTATTTTGTTTCACATGTGCAGTTTTCTAAGATGCATGGGATGAAATGTTGTAAATAAGTAGGGTTGCATGTTTGAGGACGTCATTGCTAGGATCTTTATCTTAGAATCCTTTCAACATGTAGTCATCTTGAGATTATACAGTCCAAATAGTTAGGGCAGGAGACAACTGAAAAATTGCTAGCCTCCGATCATGCAGTCCTTATGCTAAAACTAGGAAACTAAACTCATAGGTCCCTGATCTTGCAGTTCTAGGTCATGTATTGTATGATGAATCCTAAGCAATTTCTGAACAAATTTTGCCCATACTGTTTTTCTGGTTTCTTGATAGTCATGCTTTCTAGCAGTGAAAACTGTAGGCAAATCAATAGGGTTTGTAGGTCTGAAAATTGTGTTGTAAGATGCATGATGTTGCTTGACATTTATAGTTCTTTTTATTTCCATGAGAAGCTGATGGTGAGCCATATCGAATGCTTGACAATTTGTATGTTGCCTAGTATTTTTTTGGTTCTATGATGCTTATTATTTTCCTAAACCACATATCTGATGATGTGCTGAAATGCTAGTGAATTGCATAATGTATTATGTCTGGGCCGGCGTCAGAGAAACGATGCAACCGCCGCAGGGCAAAAAAATGTAAAAAAGCAAATATGCTAGAATAGAAAAGTGCGCCACTAGTATTGATTACTTTCCAAATTAAGGGCGGCCGTACGGCCGGCCTAACTTACGGCCGCACGTTAGCAGGATCTTGGCTTGGAGAATCATGTCTTGGCTTGGAGAATCATGTCCTCCCTTCTGTGGCATCAACCTTGGAAACTTTCTGTGTTTTTGTCTGTGTCTACTGTCTAGAGCTGCAAATTACGAGTGGCAAAGTGGCAATGTGAGAAACAGAACAATGTTGGGTGTAACCCACAAAATTCAGATGTCTCGTATCATTGAGCTACCTAGCTCTAAGGGTGGTAAATGATCTTAATTTTTAGCCTATATAATCTAAGAGTCGGGCTCTAATTTTATATGATTTTGAGCTAAAAGTATTAAGGATCTAGTTAAATTGTAAAAATAGCATTATGATCATAGCCTATTACCACCCCTACTTAGCTCATAGTGCACAAAATTCAAACATCCACGGCTACCAGAAAGCCTCTTACATCATGCGAGCTTTTCCGGAGCCAAGCGTGGTAAAATTTGACAAGAGAAAAAATATTGTTGGCTAATGCTAATTTATTGTAAGAGAAAAATACTGCTAGCTGGTTGGCCGACAAGCCAACCGAACAGAGTTCCAGACTGGACAGATAAAACTGGCTGCCCTTCTCGGAGGAGCCGGAGGTGTACCGGCGGATCATGCGGGAGACACAGCAATTGGGTTAGGTACCAGCTCGCCAACGACAATGGGCCTGTTCGGATTGCCATTTCTGGCTGGGCTGGAACTGGGTTGGCTGGGCTGATCAGCCCTGCGGTTCGGCTGCACAGGCCCAGCCGTTCCAATCAGCCGCAGCCTCAGCGCCTTCGGGCCTTCCCATCGCTTGCTTGGGCTTCCGAACGGTTGTTTGCTTGGACTTTTTCTTTTTTTAAAAAAAATATCCAACCGATTTGAATTGACTGGTGGGGCTGCGGCTGATCAGCTGAGTCAGCTGCTTTTTTTTTTGAGAGGAACCGGGATTATCATTCATAATGAAATTGATAGTTTACAACCCATTTTACAAAGACAACCCTGAAAGAAATGAAAATAACATCCAGATCTTTGCAAGAAACCCCGGTCTTCCTCGTCGCCAACGATCGAAGCCATCCATGAGACCGATCACCACACCGACAAAGGAAAAGGATTTTGACAGACACCGAGAGCAGCACATCGGAGAACCAATGCACCTTGAAGACGATGAATGCACATGCCAAGAGAGATGGCTGGCAGCCATCACATCACCGGATCCAGGGTGTCTGGCGCCTCAGACGACAACGACAACGACCCCGGCACGCCGGACAACAGGAACCCCGAAGGGGAAGTAAACCACCAGAGGAGGTGGGACAAGCAACCAACCCGGCTCCATGGATTGGTAAGACAAGATCTCCTGCCCTTTCACACAAACGCAGGAGAAGAAGAAACCTCACAACGCCACCGTCGGCGATGCTAGATAGGTCCGAGTAAGCAGAGCACCTCGCGACACTACCCAACACCAAACCAACAGAAAGGAGGGACAAAATCTTCATGCCGCCGTCGAAACCGTCAGCGGGAAAGAACCCTAGCTTATTCACTGACCTCTTGCAATCGTCATCCGAAGAGACAGGCGCCATCGATGAACGAGGAAGGCAAGCCAACCTCACCACATCCATGGCGTCGCTCACCGAAGACGAAGCAGCAGAGGAAAGATCCACGCCACACCACCGACATGGATAAGCCGAACTTACCTAAACTAGGTAGAGTATCTACGCGACCAGCCGCCGATTGACCGGATCCCCACCACCTCCGACGCCGGTGAGGGCATCAGAAGTGACGTGCCGGTCGAATCGGCGGCGGATCGGAAATCCGCCCTAGAGTCGCCTCTGGTACTGTGCGAAGGGGAAAGAAGAGTCGAGAAATAGATGGATATAGCTGAGTCAGCTGATTCAGCGGCTGATCAGCCCAACCTCCAGCCCATCCGGTTACAAGCAACGGAACAAGCTCAAGCACAGCGAATTAGTCATCCAGAAGAAGCAGCTAACCGAAGGCCTAGCTGTTTCTGTATTTGTAACTTGTGAACGGTCCTTTTTCAATTCCCCTTGTGACGGACGAGATTCAGGCTGACTATTTTTCAGCATTGTCAGCTTCATGATAAAATTGTAAACAAATAGTAATCAAGGTAGTATCTCATATCTCAAATCCACAATGTAGCTCAGCCCCGTTAAAAAAAAAACAATGTAGCTCAACCATACCTTAAGTCCACGACTTCACGAGGCTGGCTCAACGACAAAGGCCAAATCAACTAACAGCACCAAATCGTCCCTAGGATGGCCTATCATGTTGACGACGGCTAGACTACAACATAACACCAACAACAAAGCTATGTAGTGCTGAGCACTTCTCTCAGCATGTAACCTTAACTCTGCCATCAATCTATGGCCGGCAGCTCTGGCCTTTTTTACAATCAGGTGAGTTCCTTCTGTTCAGATTGGACGGCGAGGTCCCAGATGGTCAGGACTTATGCCTGTCCGCACTTTCCAGACTTATGCCTGTCCGCACTTTCTTAGGCACGCTACGCCTTCTTCCTGGTACTCCTGCCTGGTGATCCAGAACTCAGGCGCGTCCTGGATGTTTGGAACGATAGGCAGCAAAGCATGTAAATAGAACAGTACAATAATGTAATAAAAATCATACATGAGTACACGACAGTTTTTATTGCCTTCCTTTCCTACACTTGTTCTCTCTATTCCAAACTGACTTGTATACCGTTCCGCACGAGTGCATATAACAGAATTACCTTCATGATTCCAGCAAGTACTGCACCTCCGAGGTAGACCATGTGCTTTCTCCTAGGAGGATCCTCTATCCTCAGCCGTAATTTCTTTGCACAGCAAGATAGAACTCGTCACTATAGGAAACACAGAGCAGATGCTAATACGCTAATATCAGATTGAAGGCATATCCTTTTGGAAAATGTATATGGGTTGTTCTGTCTATGAATTCAATAAGCTTATGCATTTATATCTCTCTTATTTGTAGAAAAGAAGTTTAAGTACTTTGACAGAGGATTTTGTCACAAATTTCAAATTTCAATAGAAGGATAACAACTGTAGACCAATAACTACAACAATGCAAGGGAAGGACATCAACAATACTACAACTATTTCGTCCAAAAAAAAAGTCTATATATTACCTTCAGGCCATCTTTGTTTCCCTTCAAAACTACATCAAGATAGCGATCAAGAATTTCCTTCTCCAACCTTGTCAAAGGTAGTAATTTGTTAGGCATATGCAACCTAGAGTCCTATACTCAGCTAAAAGCTTATATGAAGCAGGGAAACAGTCACTATAAGAAACATGACTGATAATTATCATACCAATATCCATATGCACTTATATGACAATACACAGAATGCTATTAAAAAACACTAAATAATTAATGGGCATAATGTTGTTTCCACTCATGATATTTCCATGCTGGTATGTAAACTAAAATAGACAAATGAAGATGAGCAAATCCTCATAAGTCATAATTACACAGTTAAAAATTAAACAATTATAGTCTTACCGACTTGGCAGACCAGGGTACATGGTGCTTCCTCCACTCAGGACGATATGTTGATAAAGCTGCAAAACAAGACCATATATTGTAATAAGAAAAAAGACACACAACATGATCAACCTATTAAAGAAACTATGCAATTAAAAGCAAGTAGGAACTAATGTAGTTGATATTCCAAATAGTTTCAGCCTCTTCACTGAATTTGACTTAAGAACATCAAATAAATATAAATTAATTTCAACATTCTAAATAGATTTAACTTCTAGACTGTTTAATAACAGTGTCTAAATAGCTAAGCTTGTTGAGTTGCCATATTCATGGTGCAATGTCACAGCCTCTGTATAAACACATCAAACCGAAAATATTACAACAAAGCATATAATTATATATGATTGTGTGTTGGCTGATATTGTCCCAGAAAGTTCGAATCCACTAGTATCCTAACTCATAAAAATGATATCAGTAAAATATTAACCCATCATTTCTTCCAATCCATGTTTCATTTTAACAAGTGAAAAACTTAGACAGACAATGCACTGTACTGGTAAGATATGCATACCGTCATCCGGTTGTCGATATCCATTTCTTGAATGCAGCGAAATGCCATATCTGCCATCCCATCACCTTCAACATCTATCAATTCCTGTTCAATAAATGTTTGATTATTACTACCTTATTGCTGACCTTGCCGACACAATTACATACCGCAATCAGCAATACTATGAAGGAATTCTTACAGGAGTGAAAAGCGCTTCAGGAGCTTGAAATCGTTCAGTGCCCACTTTGATAACTCTTCCATCTGGAAGCTGATAACAAGAACTGAACTTACAATGAGAAAAAGAACAGGGAAGAAACAAATGCAGGACAATATACTTACAGTGTAACTTTTCACAAGGATTGTGGTCTCAAGTCCAAGCTGGTATTCTCGTTTGTAATCATAGCTGCACATCATATAACTGTCATGAGTACATATATAACAGCAAGGTAGGAATAATAATTAGGAATAATAAAACAACCAACCTTATATAGCATAGCTTCTCTTTTATTTCTCTGACCGTCTCAAAGTCAGCAGCTTTGTTCATAGCATACCTTTTAAAGTGGGAGAATTAATTGATTAGAAAAAGTAATGCAGCGGCAACTGCAGAAGAAAATATCACCAGAAAAGGATAGGTATTACCCTCTTCTTGAGAGTAGATCAACAAGATAAGATGTTATATGCCTTCCAGCTACATTCATTCTTTTTGTCAGATGTGGATAAGAATATCCATCGACTACAGGCACCTGATCCATAAGAAAGATGATAAGTGTAAATTTAAGGTTGGAAAATTGAAATGAATTGTAAAAACTAGAAGCTTCATAGTATTTGCTCAATAGGTCAGAATGTAGCAGGGGGGAAAAGGCAACTGCTCATGCCTCCAAACTATATAGTATATACTATAAGGCCCCGTTTGGCAGGGCTTCTACTGGCCCCAGCTCAGGCTTCTCCGGAGGAGCTCTACCAAATGTTTTCTCTGAGGAGCCGTTTTTAGTGAAAAATAGAGGAGCCAAAGCGGTTTTGGAGGAGCCACTCCTCCTCCAGAGCACCTTAGAAGGAGCCCTGCCAAATGAGGCCTAAGTTGGAAATAGGTTTTGTGATAACATGTGCAAAAACATATTCTGGTTGAAATAAATGATTAGGAAATAACATATAATATCAAAAGAGCCTGTTGAAGCAGCTTGAGCACAGAGGACTCAAACGTGCTTTGTAAAACCTAATAATGCGCAGAGTCAGTTACATCATTTTTATGCTTTTCTACTATCCATCAGTAATTAGTGATTTATAAGTTTAAACTTTAATGTTGTCGGATTCTTAAACCCTTTCATATAGCATACTGAATTCAGTGACTGGCGCACTACTTAAAATGACATCATACAATGTTGCTGATTACCAATATATTTGAGTTGGTTACACAGAGATGATTAGGAATGGAATGTACCACTTCAAAGCGAATTAGTTAGTACAATTTAGCCATTTAGGGAAGTATATTATTCACATACCACATGAGTAACACCATCACCAGAATCTATCACAAGTCCAGTTAGCAAGCCTGAAATGTATACATACACGTAAAAGTGGAGCTTTAACACACTCCTGTATGTGCTTGTCTGAAAGCCCAGACAGTATCATGTAGTAGGGAGGGAGAGAGATGACCTTGAGCATATAGTGAAAGAACTGCTTGTATCTGGATGAAGACCCCAGCAAAGTTATATTTCTCGAACATTGTCTCGATCTGTAAATCATGGGATTCAATTTGTTTGTCATTGATGTTAGGAACTGCAATGTTGTAGTATATGACAACTTGATAAAAGGAACTGACATACCATTTGTTCACGGTTTTTCACAGGATTGAGTGGTGGATCTGTCAGTAGGATTTTACACTCAGATGGATCAACCTAAATGGAGCAAAATAGAAAGGTGTTGCTTTACCTAGAGCTAGGAGACTTTGAGAATTATAACGCAGAATATAGGAATTTTGTTTCCAAGAGAAAGCGTATGATGTTACAAGATGTAAGCATATCAGTATAAATATACTTTCAGCTCACTGTAGAAAGCATGGTCCCAAATATGGCCCATATCATCCCAGTTTTGAACAATCCCATTGGTAACAGGATACGATACATCAAGTTGATGTCTCAAGTCAGCACAAGCTGCTCCAACTACAATGTCCTGCAATGAACACAAGCGCCAATTATAAGGTTTACCCAAGAAGTAAGTTTCGGAAAGGTGATAAGAGAAAGGTTCAGACTGTCAATTCTTGTTCCTGGAGTGACTCCTCATAGCGAAGCAGTGGTCTTCCAACAACACAAGGGAACACAGATGTAGGGAAGTTCTCGCCTGCAAAGCCACACTTTACATACTGCAGCCAAAGGTTTTGAATTAGAGAATGGAACCATTCATACTGAAATCTGGTGTAGTGTTACTTAATCATAATCAGACATTCACCATTCAATAAGTGAAAAATCTGTCTATACAATGCAGCAAATGCAGAAAGCAGATTGGGTTCACTAGATTACAGCAGGATGTCACAACTCACAAGAATAATGCAAAGTAGCAAAATGGTAATTTAGTTGTGTGATCGAAACCTCAGGCCGAATTAACATTTCTGCAAATGAAATCATTGCACGATTACATAGTTGCAGGTCTGGCATGAATGAAACCTTTTCTTATTATCCATTGACAAAACGTAATACATCAACAAATTAGAGAAAGGTAGCCCGGATACATTGTCAAACACAATTTCACTGACGATTTTAAAACGATTAGCAGATAATGTCCTTGACCATCAAAACACCAACAGTTTAGGTGAAGGTGAAACCTCAGCTGTGCGTTCTGAACATTTGAAAACAGTTGAACACGCCATTATTTGTGATTTAACAGTTCGTCGCGGCAGGAAACGACCTCTCAACCAAAAATTCTATTTATCGGCAGTTTCAACCAAGAGAATAATAGGCAGGACACCTAAGAATGCATCGCGGAATAAATTAAGACAGGCAAGGCATCTTTTCCTATCAGGAATGGGGCGGCCGCCTTCTCCAACGCACTTGAACCACCTACCTACGGCGACCCAAGCCCCCCCAACACCGTGTCTCGGTTCCGATCCCCCATCCAGCCGCGGCAGGACTGATCCCAGAGTTCCTCGATCCCTCAAGAACCTGGCCGCCAACCGGACACCCCGCCGGCGGCCGAATCAGCGGCGGCAACACCGGGGGCGGAGAAATTCGGCCCGAGATTCGGAGCATGAATGAACAGGTCGGGAAGCGGATCTAGGAAGGGAATGGAGCGGAGAGAGAGGGTGGATAGAGGGATCGGGGAGGGCTTACCCCGGTGCCGTTGTCGCAGACCACCACGTTCCTGCTCTCCATTGGCGCCCCACTTCCTCCTTGCCCTCGTCTCTACCTTTCAGTTTCTCTGGGAGTGGAAGCTACGGCAGTGGGCGGAGGAAGGGGGAGAAGACGAGCAGGAAGATGCACGCTCGCCGTCGGATATCCACGCGGACGGCCTCTGATCGACTACTCGGTACAAGAAAACAATTTATCCTTTTTTTTATTGCACAAATGAATCAGTTGTCTTTCACTACCCGTAGCTGTGGACTACGTAGTACACTAATATTTTAGGCAGGCCCTGTTTAGTTTGGGGTGAAGCGGGGCATGCTATTTTGTGATGCACCACAAGTTTTTTCAAAAAAATTTCAACAGTATCTATTATATCGAATCTCCAGACATATACATAAAAAATTAAATGTAATTAAAAAAATATTAATTACACAGTTTAATAGTAAATGAGGAGATAAATTTTTTAAGTCTAATTAGTTCTAAATGGACATTAATTAAAATAACAACGAAAGTGCTACAGTACTAAAATTTAAAAAAATTCGCGAACTAATCATAGCCTAAGTAGTAGTTCAAGTTTGGTAGGAAAGCCATTATAGTGGTTTGAATTTTACATTGGGAAAGGAATTAGATGTTCTTAGCCTAAAGGGAAAGAGAGTGAATTAGACAACTTAAAACTTTAACCTAAGACTCCAACTATTTTGCACAATATTTAAACTAAAACATACTATCTAAATATGCAACTACGGTTCAACTAGTGTGAAACCCTCCTCTCAAAATAAATTTTGCAACCTATAGCCAATCCGATCAAGAATTACTCTATAAAAGTAAAGTAAAGGCACATAAATATTGCAATAAGTAAATGCGGAAGCTTAAAGAAAGGATAAGAGAAAGCAAACTCTTTGACACGAGAATTTCGTGGTTCGGTTAGCCACAAAAGCACACTTACATCCACATTGTTGAAGCACTCACAAAGAGTATTGCTTCTGGCAATCAAATCTCTTGTGCTCACAAAGAAGTCGTCGCTGCTCCACACCAAGCCGGAGGGGTCGAAGACGTTGCCGGCGATCAACCAAGATTCCAAGAGGCCCACACCAAATACAAGAGGTGGTTCTCTCCTAGAACCAAGGCAAAGACGTACAACCTTACTCACTCACTCACTCACTCAAGAGCTAATCAAGCACTAACACTCGCAAAGCATGTGCTAAATCTAAGACACTCGCAAAGCATGTGCTAAATCTAAGGATGTGATCAATTTGCTATTTGGATGGCTTGGAGTTATTCTTCAATGTGTATGAGGTGTCTCTAGTCTCCAGCAACTCCAAAATGGCCGGGGAAGCCATATATATAGCCTACAAATTTTAAGTAGCCGTTGGGGGCATTTCTGCATCAGCGTCGGATCTTCCGACGGGAAGGGGGGAGGGGGTGTCATATCATCCGGTCACTAA
This sequence comes from Panicum virgatum, assembly GCF_016808335.1. Taxonomy (NCBI): domain Eukaryota; kingdom Viridiplantae; phylum Streptophyta; class Magnoliopsida; order Poales; family Poaceae; genus Panicum; species Panicum virgatum. The sequence goes on along the minus strand of NC_053152.1, from coordinate 33,153,223 downwards.
TGGCTTGAACAACCCATTAGATCTTTCTGACAAGTTCTGCAGCTAAAATAAGGTACTGTTGGATTATCTGAAGGTACCGTCGGACTATCAGATGCTAAAAAATTTTCTGAAGCAAAAAACAAGCCCTCTGGACAATACTCCAGTGCATTAGTCCGACACTTTTTCTACAGGCGTCGGATCATTCGGTCACTCACAGAAATCAGTTTCATGGTGCTTCGTATTTTGATCATTACTCTCAGCTCCGAACTCCGATTTCGATGATCTTCTACTCTTTGGAAAGCTTATGAAATTATCTACAAGAATATTCAGGAGTCCATCTCATTAGATCAAGTTTTGAGCGTCGAAATATCCGGTGACCGTCGGATCATCCGGTCACTCATGGAAATCAGTTTCCTGGTGCTTCGTATTTTGATCATTACTCTCAACTTCGAAATCCGATTTCGATAATCTTGTACTCTTTGGAAAGCTTATAAAATTATCTACAAGAATATCCAGGAGTTCATTTCATTAGATCAAGCGTCGGAATATCCGGTGACCGTCGGATCATCCGGTCACTTCACAGAAATCAGCTTCATCATGTTTTGATCATAACTTTTTGCTCCAAACTCTGATTTTGATGATCTTGGACTTTATGGAAATCTTATGAAATTGTTTACAAGAATATCCAGAAGTCCATATCATTAGATCAAGTTTTGGGCACTGATTCAATGCATCAGTTTAACCGGTGCTACTATTTCATGTGAAACTCAACCAATTCAGTATTTATTTGAGTTCTTTCTTTGATCCTTATTTTGCTAGGGCTTTGTATTTATCCTTGGGACCTAATATGATTCACTCGATAAACTTTGTTAATCCCATGATCATGTTGTCAACCGATCACCAAAATCACTCGAAATGGTCTAAATGGTGCCATGTTCATTACAATCTCCCCCTTTTTGGTGATTGATGACAACACAATCAAAGCAAGTATAAATTTTCAAAAGTTGACAAATTGAACCACTTACACTTTTTTGGATGCTTACTACCATCCAATGCCGGCTTGACCTCCCCTAAAACTATGATTTTCCCCCTTTGCTTCTCCCCATAATGCTACTTCTTCCTTAAATGTTGACTTGATTCTTTCCCTTTGGAAAGGCATTCCTTCCTATTTGGAAGATACTTGCTTTGATCCATATTTCTCCATCTTTGGAGTCAAATCACCTAAAAAGGTCTTGTAAAATAATATAGCTCAAAAAAGAAAAAGTTAGTAGCCTAGAGAGTTAGTTCTATGAATCATGATCCAATTATATGATATCAATGAAGATACCAATTGAGCAATTACTAAGGTGAATCACAAAACATGAAATTTGTATGATATGAGCTAAACTTTTCCACAAGTGTGTACACGAAATTATAATGTGAAAATCGAGTTCACTACTAGATGTTTGAACAAGAAAGCTTAGGCCATATCATGCACGGAGGTAACTCTAAAGGATTGAGGAATGACAATGATTGAAAAAGTTTAGAACCTTGCATACCTCCGGGGGTTGTAGTTACCTTGTATGTACCAATTGAAAGTGACTTGTGCCAAATGATACCAATTGAATTTAGATACCAATTTGAAAGTCCTTGAGGTGAAGAACACTTGGTACATCAAGGTGGGCAAATGTATAAGCACATAGCCTATGAACTTAAATATGGAAATTTAAGTTCAATAGAGCATAACTCAATATGCATGAAAACACAAAATTTATTTAACCACACTTTTAGAGTTGTTTGTTCACATTGAGAGTGAATAACATTCTCTTGGAGTGTTTACTCTGTTGAGAGACGACAAAAGATAATCTTGCAAACATGTTAGTGATAAATGAATGATAATCAGGGGTAATGTGACACACACAGAACAGCCAACTCTCATGAATAAAGAATAAACAAGCAATCCTAAGGTTAGTGGGAGCATAGGCAAAGATTTCTAGTATACTATTCATGTTAACAGATAAGTTACGTTAGCCACATTGCTTAGAACTACAGGTGCCGGGAAATTAGGGACATCGGGGAGAATGACCCGCACTAGAGAACATCCAGTCCCGTTTCATCTTTGCATGAACTCCTACACCATACCCGAACGTCGGGGAGTACGCTAACCGAGAAGCAGCTTCCCGGCGGACCGACAAGGCTGTCACCACCTGCGGTCTACCCCAGTCACACCGTGGAGCACCGTCATATCCGAAGGATCCCGCATACCTATGCAAAAGGCTTCATCAGCCAGCGTGGTGGCGTCACCGATTGGCCCCGTCCTATGCAAAAGGCTTCTCACCTCGTCTGACCTAAGGGAGCGAACCCCTTCCGCCCGACATAAGGGAAGGGCATGCATCCCGCCCGACCAATCGGGCGGGCCTGCCTTGTCAGGCGAGCAAGCGAGCAAGGGAGGAGACGCACCCGGCCTGTAATAGGGGCCCGCAACCCACGCTAAACAGGTCTGATAGCAATGCAGGCGGACAGGCGATCAGGCATGCTCTGGCGCCGCCTGCGCTACCACAGTGTATAGTGGAGCGCCCCTTCCCATCACGTGCTACGACGTAGTAGGACGCAAGGTAGGGGCCGGGCATGCTGCACCGGAACCAAGATATCGGTGCGTATCCCGCTCCGCAAACCATGGGTTTAGACGGACCCGGCCGCGGAGGTGGGGGCTGGCAACGACAGGGCTAGGAGGGCCCACGGCCACCAACGGAGACCAGGACGACGGAGGAGGGGCCACGTGGACTTCTATCTCCTCTCTCTCTCCATGATTGTACACTATTCTCTCCCCTGTCGTATAAAGGGTAGAGAACAGGCCCCGTGCGGAGAGAGGCGATCGGACCCTTGGACAACACATGAGCCAGGGAACGAGCCCATCATACACACTCGTGCACTCTCGCCGCTGGGAAAGAGGCAGGCGGAGCTCCGGGCAGCTTCCCGCCGGCAACTGCCCTAACCAAACGAATACCACGAACACTCCACCTTCTCATCAATCTTAGAGACTTGGGACGCCCCTCCCACTCTCGACCGTTTGTAACCCTCTACTACAAACCAGTGCAAGATATACGAGCAGCACGAATTGGACGTATGGTATTACGCCTCCCGGTGGCCCGAACTAGTATAAATCCTTGTGTCTTCCTGCACTACAATCCGCCCCAAAATGCGCGTCCACAAAGAATCACTAGCACAGCATCCCAACATCAAATCCTTTTATTGCTTATTACGACTGAATACATGGCGAGCGGCACGCAAGAAACTAAATTCGAATGCCGGTACAACTGGCAGGAGAGATACAAAAGATGTATCCTCAGCACCCTCGACCTCTCAGGTACCTAACACTACTACAAAACAGGCCTTTGTTCCTGGCCATTTGTCCCGGCAGCCTTTGGGCCCGGGACAATAGGTGGCTTTTGTCCCGGGTCCAACGGCTAGCCGGGCCAGCGGGGGGGACGGGGGCCTTTTGTCCCGGTTGGAGACACCAACCGGGACAAAATGGGAGCCTTTTGTCCCGGTTGGTGGTTCCAACCGGGACAAAAGGCCCGCATAGCCTTTTGTCCCGGTTGGAACTACCAACCGGGACAAAAGTCCCCCCTTTTGTCCCAGTTGGTGCCTCCAACCGGGACAAAAGGACTTGCGCCCCTTATCCCCTTTCCTCTCCCCCCGCCCGAGCCATTCAGCTCACTTGTTTTCTTGCTGTTCTTGGCTCGGGATAGAGGAGTTCTTGCTCATTTCTTCACCACATTTGTGAGGATCTTTGATTCCCCGTCCATCCATCTGTTCTAAAGGTTTAGGGTTTGTTTTTCTCTTCTTCCTTGGCTTGTATAGCTCATTTCATACTTTAGAAATAGAGAAAATGTGTAGCTAGCTCATTTCTTGGACATTTAGCTAGCTAGATTGTATATGTAGGTGTAATTTTCTTTTAGATTTAGATGAGTATATGGATAGTAGAAATTTTTAGAATGAGTGTAGATACTTCATGTGATGTACTTGTATATATGACCATATTGTGGATAGTTGATTTTTTTATTCATGAATGAATTAATGAAATGAGTATATTATAGAATTTTTTGTATTATGAATGGATTATTTTGACACTCTAGTGATGTATTTAATCAGGCTCACATTGAAACCATCTAGAAACTAAAAAAATCTTTTTTTCGAAACAAGTATACGTCGTTAATCTCCATCCAACGGTGATGGCACTACCTTTCAGGGATACACGATGCGCTATAAGGACGTCGCAAATCGGTTGGTCGCATCACCAGCACTTCCGATTGATAAGAAGACAGCATTTGACGCAGTCAGCATGCCCGTTGTTGTACTGAGAGCATATCAACGAGCATGCTGCCTATGCCAAGTGATGTGCCTATTAATCGTAAATGTTGGTGCTGCGACTAGCCGATTGGTGACATCCTTGTACCGCACCGTGTCCCCCCGAAAGGCAGTGTCATCACCGCAGGGTTGAGGTTACTGACATATACATTTTCAGAAATAAAGGTTTATTTTTCTTCTAGAGGGTTTCTGGATATTGAAAAGAGTGTACTCCTGGAACTGAAGGGTGTCAAAGTAATTAGAAGTTATAGAGATTTCTTTCAATTAATTAGAGATTTCTTGAGGATTAATGATACATTTCGTCTTTTTTATATAATTTCATTGTTATTTGAAATAGTTATTAATCTGATAATTGTAATTGTAATAGTAAATAATTTTTGCTTTGTAATGGTAAGAATTTATAATTTTGTGGAAAATAAAGGTATTTTTTAGTAAAATATGGCTTCAGCAGCTGGAGGGAGTGGCGCCGGTGGGGGTGATCGTTGTCCTTCTGGAGAGAAGGGCACAACTCGAGTAGGTCGTCGGTCCAAAAAACCTAGTGCTTTTCATAGGGCAGCGCTCCGTTATTTGGAAAAAGAATATAGAGAATGCATGGCAAGGGGCGAGGAACCTCCGTTTGATCTTGAGGATTTATTGCGGCGTTACGGTTCGTCACCACCAAACTCGGAGGTTTCAGCTCCGCCATCTTCTTCTGCGCCAGCAAGAAATCCGTTAGAACATTCTGCGTTCCAACGCAAGGACGGTTGAAAACCTATGTGTTGTTGACCGAATTTTTAAATTTCATGTATAGTACTCCTTTGTTAAGTTCTGCAATGGATTAAGTACTCCTTTTAATTAATCAAGATGTATGATGGATATTGCATATCTTTTAATTATTCATGTTATGTTACATTTAGTTTAATTTAGATTTGATATATTTTATTTATTCGATACGTGTAAAGAATTCAAATCGATTTATTTAAAATGCAGATGGACCGGCAATGGATGTACAATGCTGACCGATGTTCGAAAGAATTCATTGATGGCCTGCATTATTTTTTGTCTGTGGCTGAGGCAAACAAGCAGAATGGTTTTATGTGCTGTCCGTGTGTTCATTGCAACAATAACAAGGATTACTCATCTTCAAGAATCCTACACAGCCACATTTTCGCAAATGGTTTCATGAAAAAATATGTTTGTTGGACGAAGCACGGAGAACAGGGGGTTACCATGGAAGACAATGAAGAAGAAGATTTTGATGACCACTTTCCCGGGAATGCTGGAATCGGTGCATTCGATGACGATATTCCCATGGAAGAGCCCGAAGTAGATGTAGCAGAAAATGATCCCAGCGACGATCTGGGGCAAGCATTGCACAATGTGCAGGCAGACTGTGAGAGTGAAACGGAGAGGTTGAAGTTCCAGAAGTTGTTAGAGGACCACCATAAGTTGTTGTACCCAGATTGTCAAAATGAATTTAAGAAACTTGGCACCACCTTGGAGTTGCTGCAATGGAAGGCGACAAATGGTGTATCCGACAAGGGATTTGGTGAATTACTCAAACTTGTTAAAAAAAATGCTTCCTAAGGACAATGAATTGCCTGCCACAACGTATGAAGCCAAACAACTTGTTTGCCCTTTGGGACTGGAAGTGCAAAAGATACATGCATGCCCCAACGACTGCATCCTCTACCGAGGCGAGTACGAGAATTTGGATGCATGTCCCGTTTGCAGTGCATTGCGTTACAAGATTAGAAAAGATGATCCTGGAGATGTCGAGGGGGAGCCTCCCTGGAAGAGAGTTCCTGCGAAGGTCATGTGGTATTTGCCTATAATACCACGTTTGAAGCGTCTGTTTAGAAATAAAGATAATGCTAAGTTGATGCGATGGCACAAAGAGGAACGCAAAAAAGACTCGATGTTGAGACACCCCGCTGATGGGTCGCAGTGGAGAAAAATAGATAGAACGTACCCTAAATTTGATTTGGATGCGAGAAACATAAGGTTCGGTTTGAGTACGGATGGCATGAATCCTTTTGGTGAGATGAGCAGTGGTCATAGCACTTGGCCTGTGACTCTTTGTCTGTACAATCTTCCACCATGGCTCTGCATGAAACGAAAGTTCATCATGATGCCAGTGCTTATCCCGGGTCCAAAGCAGCCCGGAAATGACATTGATGTGTACCTAAGACCATTGGTCGAAGAACTCTTATTGCTCTGGGGCGATGAAGGTGTACGGATGTGGGATGAATACAAACAGGAAAACTTCAACCTACGAGCATTGCTGTTCGTAACGATCAATGACTGGCCTGCTCTTAGTAACTTGTCAGGACATTCGAACAAGGGATACAAAGCATGCACACACTGTTTAGATGATACCGATAATATATGGTTGACTCACTGTAAGAAGGTTGTATACATGGGTCATCGTCGGTTTCTTCACATCAGGCATGCGGTACGAAAGAAGGGCAAGCATTTCAAAGGCCAAGCGGACCACCGAACAAAACCGATGCACCGTAGTGGTAAAGACGTCTTCAACATGGTAAAAGATCTAGAAGTTGTTTTTGGAAAGGGATCTGGTAGCCAACCTGTTCCGAACGAAAACGGAATGGCGCCCATGTGGAAGAAGAAATCTATATTTTGGGAGCTACCATATTGGGAAGTCTTAGATGTTCGTCATGCAATTGATGTGATGCACCTCACGAAGAATTTTTGCGTCAACCTGATAGCATTCTTGGGAGTGTACGGAAAGACAAAAGATACAGTAGAAGCACGTCAAGAATTGCAACGTATGGAAGAACGAGATGCCTTACATCCACAACAGCGAGATAATGGACGACAATACTTAAGTCCTGCCAGCTATACTCTTAGCAAGGAAGAGAAAGAAACCATGTTTGACTGCTTGAGCAGTATAAAGGTTCCATCTGGATACTCATCCAATATAAAAGGAATCTTAAATTTGGCAGAGAAGAAATTTACAAATCTCAAGTCCCATGACTGCCATGTGCTTATGACCGAACTTCTTCCGGTTGTGCTGCGGGGGATTCTGCCTGATAACGTCCGGTTAACCATCGTGAAGATATGTGCCTTCCTCAATGCAGTTTCTTAGAAGATAATTGACCCGGAGAATTTGATAAAGCTGCAAAATGATGTGGTGCAATGTCTTGTTGGCTTTGAGCTGATATTTCCACCATCTTTCTTCAACATCATGACACATCTTCTAGTGCACCTTGTCAAAGAGATTGATATTCTCGGACCAGTATTTCTACACAACATGTTCCCATTCGAAAGGTTCATGGGGGTACTCAAGAAATGTGTTCGTAATAGAGCTCGTCCAGAAGGAAGCATCGCCAGTGCCTACGGAACTGAGGAGGTCATTGACTTTTGTGTTGACTTTATTGATGACCTTAAACCGATTGGAGTCCCTGAATCGCAATATGAGGGGAGACTAACTGGAAAGGGTACATTAGGAAAGAAATCTTATGTCTGCACAGATGATTTCTCATTCAAGAAAGCGCATTATACGGTTCTTCAACAATCATCCTTGGTTGACCCATATATCGAGGAACACAAGAAAATTCTGCTCTCCAATTTTCCGAAAAAGTCTGAGGCATGGATTACACGTGAGCACATGAACACTTTCTGCAGCTGGTTGCGGAAGCATCTAATGCTAACATGGATATAAGTGAACAACTGTTCTTATTGGCTAGGGGACCATCTTGGAATATCTTAATATACCAAGGGTACGAGATAAATGGAAACACATTTTATACGATAGCCCAAGATAAAAAGAGTACCAACCAGAACAGCGGTGTTCGTATGGATGCCACGGACAATAATGGAAAAAAAAGACACATATTACGGCTACATTGAAGAGATATGGGAGCTGGATTACGGTCCCAATTTCAAGGTGCCTCTATTTCGTTGCCAATGGGTTAAGCTATCTGGAGGAGGGGTAACAAAAGATGAGTATGGGATGACAATAGTTGATCTCAACAATCTTGGGTATAGAGACGAGCCATTTGTCCTAGCCCAGGATGTCGCTTAGGTTTTCTACATTAAGGACATGTCCAGCAAGCCCAAGAAGGGGATCAACAAGCAAAAGGATGAGCCTAAGCGACACATAGTTCTATCAGGAAAGAGAAACATCGTTGGAGTGGAGGACAAGACAGACTTTTCAGAAGAATATAATAATTTTGTTGCCATTCCACCTTTCGAAGTAAATGCTGATCCATGCATCCTGCTAGCCAATGATGATGCTCCATACTTGCGCCGTGATCATAATCAAGGGACATTTGTGAAGAGAAAGTCTGTTACCGCTAATCCTTCATGTACTTGAATCATTTTATATTATTGTATAAAAACATAATCGCAATTCGAATACTTTTATTATATATGTACTGTACAATTATACTTTATGTGTTATTTATATTATTTTATATATTTTTCACTTAATTACTAGACTCAATTATAATTTTCATTCAATAATGGATTACTCAACTAATTTTATTTATTTCATGAAATTACATTCACATTAACACACTATACTCTCTCACTAACACACACAATCTCACTAACACACACTATCTCTCAAACTCACACACTACTCATTAATATCATGAAATTGCTTAATTTTATCTAAAATTCACTTTTTAAACGTTAATATCGTGATAGAATCCACTTTCTATCGAAAAGCAACAGTTTGAAAAAAAATTTCACCTAATATATTTTTGCATGGTCAAAATAACAAATATAATTTCAAAAAAGTTAGATATTTCATTGACCCAATCACTTGAATGAAAATTAATTATTTTTGTTGCGTGTATCAAGTTTATATAGAGATAAGAAATTTTGTTCCATAATTTTTGGAATCATAATTTTATTAACTGAATTAACAAATGAAAGCCAATTTTAAAAGAGAAGTAAAAAGAAACAAAAACAAACATAACATTAGGCGGGAACGAGGGAAAACGGGCCCCTTTTGTCCCGGGTGGTAGATCCACCCGGGACTAAAGGTGGGCCGCGGGCTGGGAATTTTCCCGGCCCGCCCAAAAACCCCTTTTGTCCCGGGTGAATCCACGACCCGGGACAAAAGGTCATTTTGTCCCGGGTCGTGGCTTCACCCGGGACAAAAGCCCCCCCCATATATTTCCTTCCTCCTTCGCCCTTCTCCTAACACTTGGTTTCTCATCTGCGCCCGTCCTGCTCCCCCCACCGCGCGAGCCGAGCACCGCCGCCATCGACGTCGCCGCCGCCCAGAGCCCCGACCTCACGCCGCCGCCCAGAGCCACCGCCGCCGCCGTCCTGCTCCCCCCACCGCGCGAGCCGAGCACCGCCGCCATCGACGTCGCCGCCGCCCAGGGCCCCGACCTCACGCCGCCGCCCAGAGCCACCGCCGCCGCCGTCCTGCTCCCCCCACCGCGCGAGCCGAGCACCGCCGCCATCGACGTCGCCGCTGCCCAGAGCCCCGACCTCACGCTGCCGCCCAGAGCCACCGCCGCCGCCGTAACGCCCTCGCCACCATCCCCTGCTCGCCGTCGACCCGCCGCTACAGGCCATCCCTGCAGCCCACGCCGCGTACCCAAAGGTAGAGCTCGATCTCGTCCCCTCCAACACAGAGCACTAACAGAATCACCATGCTTGTCTGCTGCTCTCAAATGTAGGTGCATTGATGCTTGGTCATCAAATAGGAAATGAGGCTTCACAAAACTATTATAGTGTTCACCCTGAATCTGACTTAAATCATCTGTCACAAATAGGAAATGGAAAGGAAATAAGCTCATGGATCGACACAAATGCACCGTGTAAATCATCTGTCAAACTTACAGTACCACAACAATGACTAACATAACTTTCTAATTATGATCTGCATGAGAGAAAAATTATTGATAAGTAATTGACATGAATCTATGAATTTACTATAATAACATTCAGGGTCCAACTTAATTGACGTAAATTGCTGACTTCGATTTACTAGAAAGAAAACTCTTGGCAAGTAAGTAACATGGATCCATAAATTTTCTATAACATTTACTAATAAAAAAACTTTTAGTTTCGTGCTACTTAGACCTAAGTCCATAAAATCAACCACAACAAAAGAACCTGATGAAATCGGCACAATTCAAAGAAAGTAGCAAAATATATGGTTAATTTAGCATTGTACAGGATCAATGAAGGTCTAGAAAATTACGAGAATTGTGTACTAAGAAGCATGGTAAACTAGTATAAGAGCGATCAATCATTCAACAATACATTTGTTATACCTAAAAGGTAAAAGTAATGCAGCAGCCTGGTACATAAACTACTAAAGCTGCCTGTACCTAAAAATAGATGGAATCATACTGGAGAAAGGCCGAATCCCACTGCATTTGACACCGAGGTTTCATCTCCTAAAAGATCGTCCTACTACGAGAGTCCCCTCAACACCTTCTCCATTCCATTGAACCCCAGAACCTCTCGCTACGTTGGGAAGCTCCTGCCTCTGTATAGTTCCCCAATGTTCTTTAATTTTTAGTTTTCAGAGTGTGTCGAGTGTTTGCAGCACTGAGATCGACATCGTCGACCAATTATGGTATATTTACAAATTTTTAAATGTATGAATGTATGTATGTATGTATGTGTAAAGTGAGTTTAAATTTCTTTTAAATATTTCATGTATATTTCTTGAATTACTTAGTGAAATATTTCTCGACCTCATCCATCGATCGGTACTTAGTGAAATTATCGATAGAATATTTCAAGTTCATTTCTTGAATTACTTAGAGAATATTACTCGACCTCGTCCATCGATCGGTACTTAGTCAAATGCTCGCAAATATGTGGATTATTTAGATAATTTTGTAAGGGTTTTATTTGTATTCATATTTTAGTTACGATGGACCCGCGATACACAGACGCGGAAGACGAACAGTTCTTGTTGAATATGATTGGCGAAGGTCAAGGAGATGTCGCTGAATAAGCTGATGATGGCAGCAATACCGACATATATTTGAATATGTCCGGTGATGGAATTGAGGCACCATCTATTCAGGATGACGCTGCTGCTGAACAAAGTGCTAATGTACATATCACAACTATAATTATTTGTAGTGACAATCATATTTTCATCTGAATCTATATGAATACTATGAATGTTTTTTATAGCCGTCTGGATCATCGTCGCAGCAGAAAAAGACGAAGCGAGGCCCAACAAAAAAACTAGAAGGGCGGTTCATTATAACGGAAGTTGGTCCAGATGGCGAACCGATCGCTCCAGAAGCTGCCGCCAAAAAATTCATAAGACAATCCGGATGTATTGTCAGGGACCACATCCCGATCAGCTTCAGGCTCTGGAAAGCTTCCAATCCAAGCGAGGAACGGGATGCGGTACCCAAAAGAGAAAAAGAATGGTGCTGGCGGGAGCTTAAGAAAAACTTCACGGTTCCAGCTGAATCCGAAGAGATATGCAAGCGCTGGACCCTGAGTAAGATGGCCGAACAACTGCGATCATTCAAGAAAATTTTAACGAAGAAATATATCAAGACCGGGACCACACCCGTATTTACCGGCGAGCTCGAAAAGCTCAGGGGTCACTGGGATGCATTTGTGGAATACAAGTTTTCAGAGCTTGGGCTTCAGAAGGTGCAGAAGGCCAAAGACAACGCCTCGAAGAAAGTGTACCATCACACTCTAGGCCAAGGAGGCTACAAGCTTGCAGTACCCAAATGGGAGAAGATGGAGCAGGATCTGCTTGACAGAGGCATCCAACCTGCGACCATGAACTGGCCTGAAAAGTCAAGGACCTGGTTTTATGGTCACGGGGGAAGCTTGGACCCATTGACTGGTGACTGCATCTATGGGCCAAACATCCAGCGAGCAGCCCAGAGACTACAGGAGGCCATACAAGCAGCGGCCGAGGGAACATTCCAGCCGGATAGAGAGAGGGACGAGCTGACTTACGCCCTTGGGAATCCAGAGCATCCGGGCCGCACAAGAGGCAAAGGCGTGGTTCCGTGGAAGTATGGGTTCAGGGATTACATTGATTCATATAGAAGCCGGCAAAGAAGAAAGAATGATGAGCGGGAGCACCTGCAAAGGCTAGAGGAACGGCTCATGTCACACGATCAAAGACTGGAGGAAGAGGTTCAACGCCAAGTGGCCGTAGCAATGAGCCAGCAACAGCAAGCACAAATGTTGCCTCCAGAGCCTAGTGTCGCAGCCGATCACCTGTCTCAGCGGAAAAGCAGCAGCGCTTCCACAGACGTCGCCGCCGCCGAGCCCACGGGGATCCAGGCCGCAGTTGAAGCATCGGCCCCGCAGCGATTTCCAGTGGATGAGATCACCCACTGGACACCTTGTGACCTGCAGACTGCCGTTAAGAACTTAATGTTCACTATTGCGTACGGTACCGCCATGCCAACCGAACCAGGCGACGTGTACCACGGGCAGCAAATTCCGCCTAGATACACAAGAGTTGGCGTGGAGCAGGTGTGCCAGGGTTGGGAGACGCTCGAGCTTGATATTCCTGGAGGCGATGGGGGAGGACACTAGCAGAAGCCATTCATGGCTACATCCTATGGGATAAGCGCTACATTGTCCTAAAGTCGGATGATCAAACACCAAGACCGGCATCTCAGCATGCCTCTCCAAGACCGGCATCTCCGCAAAACTCCCCAAGGGCAGCACTGTCTCGGCAAGGTTCACCGGCACATTCTCCATCACCATCATCTCATGCGCCGATGAACACTCAAGCGTCACCGTCGCCTCCATGGTCACCCCCTCCGCCGCCGGCAAAGAAGCAGAAACGGCCGCCGGCAAAGAAGGTAGCTGCACCGGCTAGGGACCCTCCAAAGAAGAAGGAAAAGAAGAAGAAAACCAAGGAGGCTCCTATTAAACCCTGGGACATGAGCCTTGAAGAATGCGATCGGATAACTCAAGAAAGAGTTAAAGAGCACTTCAAGCCGAAGCCGAAGCCGGAGCCCGAGAAAGTCATAAATCCGATAGATTTGAAATTTTTTAAGGGAATGTGTGAAGCAAATAAGAGAAAATTCATTCCGAGAGACCCCCCTTCAAACTACGAATGCCCAATTATCAAAACTACTGAGAAAAAGAAGAGACAATCAAAGTCGTCGTCGTCCGACGTTCCACAGCTCGGAGCCCAAAAGAAACAATCAATAGAGCCTCTCGTAGTGGGATAGACGACGCAAGAACAAGACTTTGTTACATTTCTGAAAGAATCAAACCTGACGGCCGCTCAGATTGCAGGGGGAGAAGATATTCCAAAGGCCGATGTGGTCGTCAAATGGACGTTTGAGATCGGCAAAACACTTGTACCCCCCGAAGTAGTGTCTGTGCTTCCAACGCAAATGTATAAGCTGCACCAGCACTACATGCGTGCGATGGCCGATTGCATCTTCATGCAGGGCGCAAAGATTAAAGATGACGATTTCTTACGGGGGGGAGGCCATTATATGGATAAACTGGGAAGAAATTTACCAACTATTCCATCAGGAGGCCCTCGACATCTCTATGGTCGGCTTGTGGGTTCTGTAAGTATTTTACTCTCCTTACGTATTGTTTTGCATGATCTCAACATACTGATCTCTTGATTTATTCGGTATCATGTAGAATGGAGATACATACTTGCAGAAGAAAGGGATACTCTCACCTCGGCTTCATCGACCCAATTACTTGTAATTGGAGGCTTCTACGGGACAATCCCATTGACATATTCCAAAACTTGTTCAAGTACATAAGCGTTCATCACAACAAGCAAATGATATTATTTCCTTACAACTTTGCGTGAGTGATTCCTTCCGTCTAACTCTTTCTATTCTATAATCGAATTGTTTAAACCTTAACTACCAAGAACTGTGTGGCAGTACCGCCCTAATTAATCCATCTCAAGTGCGCTAACCATCATCTTAAAGAGAATCCCGGCTAACACGCACTTCAAACGGAGTAATTCGGCAGTGCTGTCGGGTAAAGTCCTGAAGAATCCACCTTAGCGTCGATCGAACCCAAAGCTTACATGCAACCCACACGAAGGTGAGTCCAGAGAGTACAACATTTCACAAATATATTACATTACAGAGTCTTAACTTAATTATTACAAACCAAGTTCGAAATCTTTGAAAGGTACTTGAAATTCGAAATGAAAGTAGTTCAGAGTTCACTGCAGCGGAAAATAAAACGAGTTCTAAACGACGATACATGATGTCATGATGAAGCCCGTACATGACATCACTCGGCATTGCCATCGTTGGCCGGAGTCGTATCCCACTCCACCGACCAACCAGGGGGGTAAGGTACACGGCCAAGTCAAGCTAGCAATCATGTCCTCAAAAGTATTACCTGAAATAAAATTTAGCCACAAGCAAGGCTGAGTATACTAATACTCCGCAAGGCTTACCCGACTAGGATATAACTAACCCTCTAACTAGACATGCAAGGCTTTTGGCTTGAGGGGTTTGTCTTTGCCGAAAAGCAGTAAGTCCTTATTTTCCGATTTTAGCTTTCAAGTTCTATTATGCTTAACCATTCTACATTAGCATCTATCCTAAAGCATACATGGTGGAAAGCAATTATTTTTCATCATTCAACCATATTTCTCATCATCATTGTTCCACTTCTTACTCTATGTGGCAAAAGGGTTAAGCAGTCTCAATATCCGTGAGAGACGGACGATTCGAATCGAATTTGTTAACCTGGCCAGGCAGACCTAAACACACGCATGGGGAATGCAATCACCCACGCGACTTTTCCCCTTTTTCCCCGGGCATGAAACAGGCCCACCGTCCTAGGGTGCCCTGCACCCGTGCGTGACCATAGACCAGACAGTGGGGAGTATATTCCACGGCCGGTTCCATCAGGTACTTAAGCTTACCGATTACCATATTCTCGGCATGTGGTTAGTACGTTCAAACGCTTAACCACCACTACCACACACCGCGGCCTTATCCATTTTCACTAAACAGACGGGGTATCACAAGTACAACAACCCCGCCCGTAAACCTTATATTGCAGTGTGTAGTAAGCATTCAACTCCTATGAGCTCGCGAGTGACAGGAAATCACTCGACTTCTACCGAACCATTAGCATAGCCAACTAGCGACCTACACATACTAGAGTTCAAGCATAGGTACCTAGGATCATGCAACTAAGGTTCCAAACAATTCCTGCAACTTAAATGCATAATAAACAGGAATACAAATAGTTGCATAAATTAAAATAGGTAGGACATGCTCCGGGGCTTGCCTTCCTGAGCGGAGCTAGCCTTGGGCTCTTCTGAACTCGGGTTCAGGTCTGCAGTGGCTTCAGTTAGATTCACTTGAGCTTCACGCTGCTCACTCTCGGACTCCGGCACCAACTCGTACGTACCGTCAGGAAGAGTAGTCGAATCTATATGAAATGCATATGCGTGAGCTATTTTAGTGATACGATTTAATCAATTCTTCACTATAGAGTTGTAATCCAACGCAACTCAAGATGATTTGCAATATATTCTGTTACATCATTTTGGGCAATCATTTATAGAGTAATAAACAACAATTATTAGTTCATAGAGTCACTGTGGGGTTTCCATCATTTACCAACACATACCAAAAGTCATTTTCTTTAACAAACACTAGAGATACACGTGCTGTCCAAAACTATAGTTACACAGTACTTATAGGGTTGAAATTTTTAAGTATTGTACTTCAACAAGTGTAGGTCCTACTGTACAAATTTCAGAAAGTTTCACGCAAAAATAAAATTTATGAAAAACAAAATACACAGCCACAGCTAGGAACAAGATTAATTTGTATAGATCAAACCATGTAAGTACTAGTACTGAAAATTTAACTGAGTATTTATGATCCTATTATGAACCTACTGGAAAATTTTCAGATTTAACTAAATATTACACAAGGCATGAAAAATAGCACAATGTACAACTGCAGTAAAGAAAAATAAATTCTATAGGTAGTTACACTGAGTACCAGGAGCTCAAACATTACTAGCATGATTAAATACTCAAAATAAAGGTTTAGTAAAAGTATCAGATTTTTCTAGGCACAGAAGCTATTTTTCTCAGTTTAGTGCATTTATTCATAGCATAAATCACTTGAGAATGTTCTGCTTGGGTAAAAAGTCTATAAATTTTTCTAAAGCATCAAAGTAACAATTACAAATCACTGAAAAAGTTTCAGCTTATGGTTCAAGGTGGAACAACTTGGAAAATTAAAACTATTTATCCTAGGCATACATAAAGTCCTAAATAAAACCTACATCTAGGAGTGTAAAATGTCTATGAAACTTTTACACAAGACTATAAATCTAACATGTAACACACTGACCAAAAATGGCTAACATATCATGCATGTAACTTGAGATCTAATAAAAGCTACACTTTCTTTGTATTTTTAATATAGCAAAAACTATTGAGCTAAAGAAAAAGTGAATGTAACGAAAGTTGTAGGTTTTGATCTAAGGATTCCAAAACATTTTAGTTTGCATTTTTATGATTTTTCTACGATTTTATATGGAATTTACAAGTTTGCTGTTTTTGAAAACAAAAGAAAAAGGAAACGAACTTTTGCATCTAGGCCCCTGGAACTTCGTTTTCTTTTAACCCGAGGTCCCTGGTCGGACCAGGAACAGAGGAGGGTCGGCGCAGCTTTTTCCCGGCGAGGAGAGGCTCCGGCGGCGTGGGATAGGTGGGGGAGGGGCACGAGGAGGTCGTCGCGCACCTACTGGCGGCCTTGGCTCGCGAAGAGGTGGTCCGAGGCGGCACCTCCACGAGCACCAGTGGCCGGCGGTGATGGGGCTCACCGGCAGCGGCGCTCCGGCGGGCAAGGGGTGACGGGCTTTGGCCGATGAGCTTCACTGGGATTCGAGGATCCCGTTCCCGGGCTCCGTTGGGCCAGAAGAAGGCCGGAGGTGGGAGCTCCACGGGAAGCAGGCGGCCGGCGGGGTTCTGTGCCGCGGCGACGGCTTGCCGGCGGCGATTGAGAGGGGCGGACGGGTTTGGGAGGGTCACTGGGAGGCGGTGGTCGTGCTGGGGTACTCGGTTTGGGGAAAGAGAGGGTGATGGCGCGGGGCGCCGCGGTGGCCGTGGGCGGCGGCGGCCATGGCTCACGGCGAGCGTGGCGTGCGAGCAGGGGCCTGCCTCGGCTTTTATGGGCGAGCAGGGTGAAGGAGAAGGGAATGGGCGCGGGCAAGGGGGGTCGGGCGGCTCGGGCAGCGGCTCGGCGCTCGGCCGGACGCGGCTGTCGCCGAGCGTGGCGTGTGCGGCGGAGCGGGGAGTCAGCGAGGGTGGCGTGCGCGCTCGAGTGGGGGTGATGGCGCGGGGCAGCGAGGCAGCAACGCGGCGGCAGCAAGCGCAGCGAGACAGCAGCGCGGCGTCGCGTGGGCGGCGCAGTGAGGGCAGGCGCTCGAGTGCCCTGCCCTGCTCGGCCCTGCGCCCGGGAAGCAGGGAAGCAGGAGGAGGGAGAAAGGAGGGAGAGAGAGAGAGTAGAGAGAGAAAGAGAGAGAAGTAAGAGAGTTGACTCTAAATTTTCTCAAAATTTTCAATGGGAGCTCGAAAAAGTTTGAATACGAAAGTTGCTCAAAATGTCGAAATCTACAACTTTTGTTTCAGGCATTTTCCCATTTGAGGTTTCATTTGAAAGTTACAAATTCAAATTTAAACGCAAAAGAAATTACCCTAAACACATCGTTTTTCGAATTTCTCTCCAAATTTTGTGTGCTAACTTGAAAAACTTTGAACATGAAAGTTGTTTGTTATATGAAACTCTACAACTCTGGTTTCGGGCAAAAGTTTAGTTGAGCTATGGTTTGAAAATTATTTTTAAAGCATGTTGATAAAGATTTGAATTATTTCATCATTTCATGTGACCACTTTAAAATTTGAATTTGATTATTCTTGCAAAAATTTTAAACATCACCTAAGGTGTATATCGTTACATTCTATTTGTCATTTCATGGTGAGGGTGAAAAATACATGAGCACTCTATTCTACACATACCTTGCACACATACACCTAGATACACATACATACACATGCATTTGTAAACATACAAGAAATGCATTATCTAATTTAATCTTGATGATTATGCATGATGCTATGTTTAATATTTTATGTTTAGTGTTTTAAACACCCGGGGTGTTACAGCCTACCCCCCTTAAAAAGAATCTCGTCCCGAGATTCGGGTGAGTAAAATTAGAGGGGAACGTGCGTGTGCCTTGGAATGAGATTGGGGAAACACGAAAATTTTGGTTTGGGTAACTTCCAGTGTTACACGTGGCTTCGTCTTCGGTATGGTGACTTCTGAGGATCTTATATGTACATAATTGAATAGTTGCACCGGCACATGCGTAGCATGGAAAACAACAGGATCAACTCTACTACTACTTGAGGCACTCCTTTTCTAGGCTTGAGATCTTATTCTTGGGTATAAACAAAGTTTTCTCAAGACACTCTTGCTCATGGTTCTTTTATTTAATGGAGTTGATGTTTGTTTGAGAAAGATGCACACTTATTCAATGCCATGATGTGTTATAGAAATGCCAATATGCCACGAGACTGTTGGTACGAGGTGGAAACTTATAGAGCATATGTGTGGTTGCAATTAGTTAAGGCACCCATGGGATTAATGTTTGCGATGACGCATTGCACAGATGCAATAACTTATGCATTGATGAAATAATGCCCATGGTGTGAGGCCTTAATTATGATGTGCCGGTCATGATGCATGACGGATGGTGCACGTGTTGGAATGCATGGTAGCAACCGTGGGAGTCATGCTAGTACTCCTTATTATTTTTTTATTTTGACCCGAATTAGAACCCAAGACATCACATTATGCAGGTTACGAAAAATAGTATGTCGCGGAGTTGCTATCGCGGACCATGGTACCAGCGCGCACCTAGTGACACAAGCGTATGGCTGTAGCGCATACGAGGCCCTAGGTTCCGTCGCGGCACCATATGTCAGTGACAAACACCACGACAAGATGAAAATATAGCAACCAAATAATGTGCATGGCCAGGAAGGAAGATAGAGCCAAGTGATAATCAGAAGTCCTTCCTAGATGCATATGATGTTAACGGAGACGGAGCCCCAAAAATGCAGGTGATTCGGCAATGGCAATGCCACAACCATGCATGTAATGATCCTGCAGGATATTCTCGTATTTGTATGCAGCATTTTTAGTTTTTCAAAAGAATTATATGTGCAAGAAGGGCAATTGAGATTTCCTCAAACTTGTCCAAGGGGGATACCATTACTCCTCTTTGATGGGCTGACTAGGGAGCCAGGCTGGATCCTGGGATCCCCGCAAATATCCTTCTCAAATTCTACCTCCACTTGTTGTCCAACAATTCTCTCAGATTCTACTTACCAGATTCCAACTCAAAGCTAGGCTAAAAGTGTGCGGGCTGCTAGGTGCTTGTTCTAAAAATTCAGAAAAGGAGTGGCACAAAGCTGATCATAACTCGAAGTGGGGAAAACGATAAATGCTCAATATCACACAGGAGGTAGGTGACACATTCTCCCCTAGACAGGGTTGGCCCTCTAAAGAAATGATTTGGTGTGTGATATGGGAAAAACTTGTGAATCAAGATGATAAAAACAGATTCTAGGTACTGCACTAAAGTAGCCATAACTCAAGGAGTTGATGTCCAAAAATTATCAAATTTCACCCGAACATGTCTAAGATAGTTGTGCACACTTTGCTAGTCAACTCAAGAGCTAGATCAGAGCCTAAGAAGGTCTTATCCTTATAGTTTTGCTTTGTTGTCAGCCCGAATTTTTCAGGGACCAGAGAGCCAGTAAACTGAGTGCTGAGGACAAATTACTAAGCCAAAAATTACCAAATTTTTACAGAAGCTTGGTAAATACATTTGGCACAAGTTTTGTGTTGAACACTTCTGCAGAAAATATCTCTAGGAAGGCCTAAAAATTCGTGCAACCCAAGTGCTCAAAGCTGACAGAAAAACTGGGTGTCAAAGTTTCTAGTGTACCCTACTGTATACAAGTCGAAAAATTCTCAAATTTAAACAGAAGCTAGTAGACAAGTTTTGGAGCAAAATTATCCACTGGCGCTTCTACAGATAAAGTCATATACCATGTCAAATAAATTCATCTTCCAGATTATAGCAGAAAATGACAGATTTCTAGATAGACCTTAAGTGAGAGGAGAGGAACCGTGCTCACGTGCAACCTTAACATTCCGACTAACCCACATCTATTTTCATTGGCTTTCAATTTTATGAGAATGATGCATGCACGACCTAATCGTCCTCCCAAAGCAAACAATTGCCAAATAGTTTTGGGCTTACGGGGTTAGCACCGGTGGCATGGCACAACTTACGTCTCTCCCTATATATATATTTCTAGCCGAGTTCTAACCGTGCTTAACTTACGTAATCGCGGTTAGTGTACCTACAGAAAATTGACAGATATAAATTTCATTGAACCTTTCATGCCAGCACACATGAAAGCGTCCCCATACATTACCGCTCACTATAGAAGCGGCATCCATGCGTCCAACACTGCATGGACAGTGCTCATACGCCACCGAGGTGACGTATTTACGGTTTCTTTTACTCCCAATATAATCGACTGAGGGTCGTTATATTGGCAGCAGCTCAAGTAGGCCACTGCTTGAGCGCAGCGTTCGGTTCGCATCACCGACGGGAAGGTCAGACTCTCTCAGCTGACTGAGTATACTTTACTCCCAATATAGCCAACTAAGAGTTGGTATATTGGCAGCACCTCAAGTAAGCCACTGCTTGAGGGCAGCGTTCGGCTCGCATCACCGACGGGAAGGTCAAACTCTCTCAGTTGACTGAGGATCCTTACCGTCTTACCTTAGCGTAGGTGCGTCGTTACATAATGTAAAGTACTGAATTTAAGTACAGAAAGAAATGTGCTGGAAGTCAGTCATAAATAAACCATAAGTTAGATAGCCACCTAAAAACTCCCATAATATCCCTAGGGCTTTACGTACTATACACAATCCTTAACGAACCAACGTATTTACCAAACGCGATTATGTGGCTAAGTTTTAAGTAAAACTTTTAAAATCTAGTCGCACTCTCGGGTGTGCGCTTTATTCGGCTCTGATACCAGCTGTGGCAGTACCGCCCTAATTAATCCGTCTCAAGTGCGCTAACCATCATCTTAAAGAGAATCCCGGCTAACACGCACTTCAAACGGAGTAATTCGGCAGTGCTGTCGGGTAAAGTCCCGAAGAATCCACCTTAGCGTCGATCGAACCCAAAGCTTACATGCAACCCACACGAAGGTGAGTCCAGAGAGTACAACATTTCACAAATATATTACATTACAGAGTCTTAACTTAATTATTACAAACCAAGTTCGAAATCTTTGAAAGGTACTTGAAATTCGAAATGAAAATAGTTCAGAGTTCACTGCAGCGGAAAATAAAACGAGTTCTAAACGACGATACATGATGTCATGATGAAGCCCGTACATGACATCACTCGGCATTGCCATCGTTGGCCGGAGTCGTATCCCACTCCACCGACCAACCAGGGGGGTAAGGTACACGGCCAAGT
Organism: Panicum virgatum; assembly: GCF_016808335.1. Classification (NCBI taxonomy): domain Eukaryota; kingdom Viridiplantae; phylum Streptophyta; class Magnoliopsida; order Poales; family Poaceae; genus Panicum; species Panicum virgatum. Next base: position 33,131,371 of record NC_053152.1, on the reverse strand, counting down.
CAAGCTAGCAATCATGTCCTCAAAAGTATTACCTGAAATAAAATTTAGCCACAAGCAAGGCTGAGTATACTAATACTCCGCAAGGCTTACCCGACTAGGATATAACTAACCCTCTAACTAGACATGCAAGGCTTTTGGCTTGAGGGGTTTGTCTTTGCCGAAAAGCAGTAAGTCCTTATTTTCCGATTTTAGCTTTCAAGTTCTATTATGCTTAACCATTCTACATTAGCATCTATCCTAAAGCATACATGGTGGAAAGCAATTATTTTTCATCATTCAACCATATTTCTCATCATCATTGTTCCACTTCTTACTCTATGTGGCAAAAGGGTTAAGCAGTCTCAATATCCGTGAGAGACGGACGATTCGAATCGAATTTGTTAACCTGGCCAGGCAGACCTAAACACACGCATGGGGAATGCAATCACCCACGCGACTTTTCCCCTTTTTCCCCGGGCATGAAACAGGCCCACCGTCCTAGGGTGCCCTGCACCCGTACGTGACCATAGACCAGACAGTGGGGAGTATATTCCACGGCCGGTTCCATCAGGTACTTAAGCTTACCGATTACCATATTCTCGGCATGTGGTTAGTACGTTCAAACGCTTAACCACCACTACCACACACCGCGGCCTTATCCATTTTCACTAAACAGACGGGGTATCACAAGTACAACAACCCCGCCCGTAAACCTTATATTGCAGTGTGTAGTAAGCATTCAACTCCTATGAGCTCGCGAGTGACAGGAAATCACTCGACTTCTACCGAACCATTAGCATAGCCAACTAGCGACCTACACATACTAGAGTTCAAGCATAGGTACCTAGGATCATGCAACTAAGGTTCCAAACAATTCCTGCAACTTAAATGCATAATAAACAGGAATACAAATAGTTGCATAAATTAAAATAGGTAGGACATGCTCCGGGGCTTGCCTTCCTGAGCGGAGCTAGCCTTGGGCTCTTCTGAACTCGGGTTCAGGTCTGCAGTGGCTTCAGTTAGATTCACTTGAACTTCACGCTGCTCACTCTCGGACTCCGGCACCAACTCGTACGTACCGTCAGGAAGAGTAGTCGAATCTATATGAAATGCATATGCGTGAGCTATTTTAGTGATACGATTTAATCAATTCTTCACTATAGAGTTGTAATCCAACGCAACTCAAGATGATTTGCAATTTATTCTGTTACATCATTTTGGGCAATCATTTATAGAGTAATAAACAACAATTATTAGTTCATAGAGTCACTGTGGGGTTTCCATCATTTACCAACACATACCAAAAGTCATTTTCTTTAACAAACACTAGAGATACACGTGCTGTCCAAAACTATAGTTACACAGTGCTTATAGGGTTGAAATTTTTAAGTATTGTACTTCAACAAGTGTAGGTCCTACTGTACAAATTTCAGAAAGTTTCACGCAAAAATAAAATTTATGAAAAACAAAATACACAGCCACAGCTAGGAACAAGATTAATTTGTATAGATCAAACCATGTAAGTACTAGTACTGAAAATTTAACTGAGTATTTATGATCCTATTATGAACCTACTGGAAAATTTTCAGATTTAACTAAATATTACACAAGGCATGAAAAATAGCACAATGTACAACTGCAGTAAAGAAAAATAAATTCTATAGGTAGTTACACTGAGTACCAGGAGCTCAAACATTACTAGCATGATTAAATACTCAAAATAAAGGTTTAGTAAAAGTATCAGATTTTTCTAGGCACAGAAGCTATTTTTCTCAGTTTAGTGCATTTATTCATAGCATAAATCACTTGAGAATGTTCTGCTTGGGTAAAAAGTCTATAAATTTTTCTAAAGCATCAAAGTAACAATTACAAATCACTGAAAAAGTTTCAGCTTATGGTTCAAGGTGGAACAACTTGGAAAATTAAAACTATTTATCCTAGGCATACATAAAGTCCTAAATAAAACCTACATCTAGGAGTGTAAAATGTCTATGAAACTTTTACACAAGGACTATAAATCTAACATGTAACACACTGACCAAAAATGGCTAACATATCATGCATGTAACTTGAGATCTAATAAAAGCTACACTTTCTTTGTATTTTTAATATAGCAAAAACTATTGAGCTAAAGAAAAAGTGAATGTAACGAAAGTTGTAGGTTTTGATCTAAGGATTCCAAAACATTTTAGTTTGCATTTTTAGGATTTTTCTACGATTTTATATGGAATTTACAAGTTTGCTGTTTTTGAAAACAAAAGAAAAAGGAAACGAACTTTTGCATCTAGGCCCCTGGAACTTCGTTTTCTTTTAACCCGAGGTCCCTGGTTGGACCAGGAACAGAGGAGGGTCGGCGCAGCTTTTTCTCGGCGAGGAGAGGCTCCGGCGGCGTGGGATAGGTGGGGGAGGGGCACGAGGAGGTCGTCGCGCACCTGCTGGCGGCCTTGGCTCGCGAAGAGGTGGTCCGAGGCGGCACCTCCACGAGCACCAGTGGCCGGCGGCGATGGGGCTCACCGGCAGCGGCGCTCCGGCGGGCAAGGGGTGGCGGGCTTTGGCCGATGAGCTTCACTGGGATTCGAGGATCCCGTTCCCGGGCTCCGTTGGGGCAGAAGAAGGCCGGAGGTGGGAGCTCCACGGGAAGCAGGCGGCCGGCGGGGTTCTGTGCCGCGGCGACGGCTTGCCGGCGGCGATTGAGAGGGGCGGACGGGTTTGGGAGGGTCACTGGGAGGCGGTGGTCGTGCTGGGGTACTCGGTTTGGGGAAAGAGAGGGTGATGGCGCGGGGCGCCGCGGTGGCCGTGGGCGGCGGCGGCCATGGCTCACGGCGAGCGTGGCGTGCGAGCAGGGGCCTGCCTCGGCTTTTATGGGCGAGCAGGGTGAAGGAGAAGGGAATGGGCGCGGGCAGGGGGGGTCGGGCGGCTCGGGCAGCGGCTCGGCGCTCGGCCGGACGCGGCTGTCGCCGAGCGTGGCGTGTGCGGCGGAGCGGGGAGTCAGCGAGGGTGGCGTGCGCGCTCGAGTGGGGGTGATGGCGCGGGGCAGCGAGGCAGCAACGCGGCGGCAGCAAGCGCAGCGAGACAGCAGCGCGGCGTCGCGTGGGCGGCGCAGTGAGGGCAGGCGCTCGAGTGCCCTGCCCTGCTCGGCCCTGCGCCCGGGAAGTAGGGAAGCAGGAGGAGGGAGAAAGGAGGGAGAGAGAGAGAGTAGAGAGAGAAAGAGAGAGAAGTAAGAGAGTTGACTCTAAATTTTCTCAAAATTTTCAATGGGAGCTCGAAAAAGTTTGAATACGAAAGTTGCTCAAAATGTCGAAATCTACAACTTTTGTTTCAGGCATTTTCCCATTTGAGGTTTCATTTGAAAGTTACAAATTCAAATTTAAACGCAAAAGAAATTACCCTAAACACATCGTTTTTCGAATTTCTCTCCAAATTTTGTGTGCTAACTTGAAAAACTTTGAACATGAAAGTTGTTTGTTATATGAAACTCTACAACTCTGGTTTCGGGCAAAAGTTTAGTTGAGCTATGGTTTGAAAATTATTTTTAAAGCATGTTGATAAAGATTTGAATTATTTCATCATTTCATGTGACCACTTTAAAATTTGAATTTGATTATTCTTGCAAAAATTTTAAACATCACCTAAGGTGTATATCGTTACATTCTATTTGTCATTTCATGGTGAGGGTGAAAAATACATGAGCACTCTATTCTACACATACCTTGCACACATACACCTAGATACACATACATACACATGCATTTGTAAACATACAAGAAATGCATTATCTAATTTAATCTTGATGATTATGCATGATGCTATGTTTAATATTTTATGTTTAGTGTTTTAAACACCCGGGGTGTTACAAACTGCCTCCGTATAATCTTGCAGTGAACACTTTTTCCTAATTGTCTTAATTCCCGAGAAGAGCCTACTCGTGGTTATGGACTCATTGAGGAGACCTCCAGAACAATACGAAAATCTTCTTAACATGATGAAAAAGTAATTCTACCACTACTCCGTCCATGACCGATAATTTGAATCACTTTGTTACTTGACTATAATTGTTCTAATCATGCACAGGGTTTGGAAAGAATTCGCTAAAAATCATCCAGGCAAATTTGACAAGGAATTGAAGATCAAGACAGATTTTCCGGTACGCGCTTGGATGATTCGTTGCACGATTCATTAGTTTTATTATATATTCATGTAAATACCTGATAATTTCTTCTCTCTTAAAGTGTACGAGGCAGAAACCAGGCACTGTATTGTGCGCATACTATGTATGCGAGAACATCCATGGTCTGGTAGGTCCTCCAAAGGGCTGGACAGATTGGGAGGAGGAAGTAAGTAAAAAAACTTGTTAATATTTGAACTCGTATTTTAATTAGTCGAAATTAATTATCCCCTTTTTCCATAGGTCGGGGAGATGCACGATAAACTCATACCGGAGGAAAAGATTATGGCGATTCAAGAACAATTCTCCGGATTTATTGTTGAGCAAGTCATCGATCCAAAAGGCGAATTCTACTATGATGGAATATCTAATATTGACAATCACAGTAAATATGACAATATACGCGTATATATGTAATTAAGAACGAATATAACTATGTAAATATATATGTGTGTCTATGTATTAAATTTCTATTTATGAGTATGTATGTATTAAATTTCCAAAAGGCGAATTCTACTATGTAATTAAGAACGAATATACCTATGCAAATATGATGGAGTATGTATGTATTATATATATAAGCACTCCAATAATATATATGTGTATATATATATATATATATATATTTATATAATATTGGTCCTAGACATTTTCATATGTAAAGGAATTCACATGTATAGATATGTGTATACATATATATATATATATATATAAGTGAATTAATTTATATATGAAAACTATCTAGGACAAATATTATATAAGTAACTATATATATATGTATATATTAGTGGAGATCATACACACTGAATTCCAATACATAAGTTTAATTGAAATGCAAAAGTATAATTGAAATAGAAAAAGAATTGAAAAAAGAAAAATATGTAAAAAAAAGAGACCTTTTGTCCCGGTTGGTAACACCAACCGGGTCAAAAGGGTGCGCCAGCCACGTGGGCGCTGGCTGCACCTTTTGTCCCGGTTGGTGTTACCAACCGGGACAAAAGGTCCACTTTTGTCCCGGTTGCCACACCCGGGACAAAAGGGCACCCCCTTTTGTCCCGGACAGGCGTTCCCGGTTGGGAAACCGGGACAACAGCGGTTTCTCAACCGGGACAAATCAACGTTTTTGTAATAGTGTAACCTAGATAGATTGATGGATCATGCATACCGATCGATCCATGCGATGCCCTGGCACGCCATGACTCTGTAATCTGTATGAATAAAGGCTTCAGGAAGGAAGAGCTGAAGGTGCAAGCGAAGGACCGCGAGAGGAGCCTCACCGTGAGCGGCCAGCGCGTGCGCGTCGACGCCGACAAGCGCGTCGTCCGCTTCCGCTTCCGCTTCCTGCTGTCCGATATCTGCGACCTTGGGGCGGAAGGCATCACCGCCACCTTCAACGAGGAGAAGGGCGTGCTCGCCCTTACCGTGCCCAAGCGCCCCACGCCGGCCATCATATTACATGTGGAATCTATAGAGGGCACCATAAAGGAGGCCACCGAAGTCTCAAAGGAAGAACTGGCAGTTATAGAGGGCACCATAATGGAGGCCACCGAAGTCTCAAAGGAAGAACTGGCAGTTATAGAGGACACCATAAAGCTGGCAGTTACAGAGGGCACCAAGGCCGCCACCGACAAGAAGCAGCAATTGGAGGAGGACGACGCCGGCGACGCAGAGCAACACAAGGTTAAGGGGCAGCGCACCGAGGAAGAGAGGGCCAGCGAGGCTACGGCAGCGCCAGAGGAAGCCAAGGAGTGCCAGAAGGCGGCGGCGGCGGCGGCTCGTCGTGGCTTTAAGGAGCGCGTGGCAGAGGAGCTACAAGGTCTGGCCGGCTCCGAGTGGGCCGAGGGCCTGGTGGTGGAAACGGTGAAGAAGAACAAGGAGATGATCGCCGTGGCCGTCGCAGCTTTCTCCCTCGGCCTCTTCGTCTGCAGGCTCTCCTCCAAGCACTAACCAACCATGCGCATGCGTCTCTCTCTATACATATATAGCAACTAGTGAGGTGACCCGCGCATTTGCGCGGCTAATATTGATATTATAAATATGTCTTGCATTTTTATCTAATTGTTATTTATAAATTTAAATCTTTCTCATCACATGTTACTTACTTCAGTAATCAATAGTACTTCTCTGCTGCTAGTGCAGTGTTGTCTCTTTTAACTACATCTTTCTTTGTTAGTGATGTGGTTGCATGGCAAGCGTGCATCCCTAATCCTATCACGACTGCCTATCTCCTCGATCTTAGCTACTACCATTCGGTAATAGTAGTAGTAACATGTTTCTTATATGCCAGCCCTTGCAGTAATGCTGCCCACTACTCAGTTCAACTGATTCAGTTGCTTTTTTGCTAACTTCCCTACTCTATGATCCTCTTTGTCGTCTGTTGCTACTATATTTAATTTTGTCGTCTGTCTGTTGCATGGCGCTATGGCTCCATGGTCTAGTTTCTGTTGGGGAACAATCGATCTAAGTTTCTTGCTTTTTGGAAGCCAACAAATCTCCATAGTGCAGAGCACAAGATTCTGTTTAGAATTTCAGCAACATATATTCATGTTCAAGTCTGATGAGCTTACTATACCAATCATGGCCTGATTGATATTGTCCTGGTTCCTGATCTTCTTGTGGTGTTAATTTTTTTTAGCTTGTGGTGTTAATTGAGAGGTGCGGTAATGTTTTGTAGCAATGTCGACAATAAATTTTTGGAGTAATATCAAGGACCCTCCCTCGGCAAGGACAATGGAGACTTCGTTTGTTGGCCAAATAATAAGATAATAGATAACTGTTATATTTAGCATTGTGATGGTACCTATTTGCCGGAACCAACTTGCACGCTAGTGAGTGATGCCATATCTGAATCAACTTTGCTAGATTTGTAAGACTGGTATCCTCCGTGACACGACAGGAGCCAATTTGTATTGCTTTCTGAAGTGAAGTGTTCAATCTGTTTTCCTGTTTGGTTCATAGCCGCACGCTCACAAAGTTTTTGAAGTATTCCGAGTTAGATAAGGTCGGGCAAGTTTGGTGCCGCCTTTGTGCATCTTTGACACATACAAGTCTTATGGTGGGAGGGACCATAGTTCCGAAATGCGATTAGATTTATATTTATAAATAGAAATATATTTTAATAGCACTGGTGGGTAATTTATAAACATATGTATATGTATTTTAGGCTAACTTTTTCATAATGGCAGTGGTGGATAATTTTAATTTTTCTTTTTTTTTTCCGATTAACGTGGAAATTTCTAGACCTTGAGAGCGAACGTGGAGGCTCCGTTTGTTGGCCAAATAATAAGATAATAGATTTTTATCATCATTATACCATGGTGTGTATGTGAAAATACTAATTTATCACTTTTAGTATATTCATATACTAATTCTAAGATACTTAAAGTTATATATATATATGAAAAATTTTAAAAACAACCTCTATTTTATAAATATAGTAGAGTTATACCTTAGTACTAGTATATAAATATAAGTATGTCTATATAATCTATGTATAGTCACATATCCAACATATAAACTATCGTATATGTTCTAGTATGATTATATACTCCACGTACATACTCTTCTCGTTGGGTCATATATATTCTATATTAAGAGATACATATGTGGGAGTAGCTACAAGCGACTCCACTATCGAGTACCCAAAGTACTGAGTATTATTGAGTACCTGAGCCAATCAGCAACCGTCGAATCGTACCACGCCCCACGCGCGCCAGCGCCTAGCCGATCTGAGGCGAGGGAGGCCGGTTTATATCCCTGAAATTTTTCCATCCCGTCCCGCGTGCAACGCGAGCGGTTGTGTAATTGCGCTCGCTGCGCGTCTGCTACCACATTTTTCGTCGCCGGTGGCTGTAATCCGCTCGTCTGGACGCTGGAGATAGGGATGAAAGTGGTCGGGAACATCGGGAAAACACTCTAACCACTTTCATTTTCATATTTTTATTCGGGAACGGGTACGGAAACGGGAGAGCTCGGTCAGGGAAAACGAAATCGAATGCACGGGAAATCGAAATCGAAACAATTCGATCGGAATCATGTCGATAACGGTCGGGAAGTGGTATTTAAAAGCGGGAACATCAAGCGTGTAACCACTTCAAACGTTGAACTTAATGCAATATATTCAACCATATACATACATAACATATAGAGAAATAAAATTATAGTCTATATAGATAAATAGCATCACGTGCCAATGTCGCATAAGTTACAAGATGTTCAGTGGCTTCATTGTGAGCCAAGCCAAGGACGATAGCTTCATGCCTCCTGACAATCTGAGCGGCGAGCGCAGGGGCAGAGGGACACAGAGCGTCAGGGCCAGCCCAAGATGGTGGCCCACTGATCCGCTACTGGATGGGGTCGACAATGACAGCCCGTGGTGGAGTGATCCTGGGCGCTTGGCCTGGGCGAGGGATCGGAGGGGGTCGTGGGCCGTCATCCTTGGGCCGCGGGGTGTGTTGTGTGGGCTCCAATGCTGAGGACTCTAAATTCGGGAATACCACGGGAATTTATCGGATGAAATACGAGATCCGCGAATTCGATCGGAAAACTCTTCAACCGTTTTCGTTCCCGTTTTCACCAAATTTTCCCGATTTTTTTCCTGATTTCATTTTTCCCGAAAATGCGGTATTCGATTGGTAAAATCGGGATACGGCATCGGTCGGTACGGGATTTTCCGGTTCCCACTTTCATCCCTAGCTGGAGACCTGTCTGACGCCGCTTGCCAGAACCGCAGGCGTTGCTCGCGCGCTGACGCCGCTCTCGAGCCCGTCCCTAGCTCTCCGTCGAAGGTGCTCGCGAGACCCTCCCTGGCAGCAGTCCACGCAAATGCCAAGAGACGGCCCGCTGCCATTGTTCCGATGCACCGGACCGACTGCCCGCTCGTAGGGATGGCAACGGTATGTAACACCCGGTTTATGAAGGCAAACCGAATGCATCTCATATGTGCGCCAGGATCAGTTTACACACATATGATTAACCATAAAGTGAATATCACAACTAGTGCAAGCGTAAAAGAGTATTAAAGACTTTATTACAAAACCGAATGCCTTAAACGAATAAATAAACGTCTATAGAGTAGCAGTGGAATCTTCTTCAGCACAGGCAGATGACTGGGAGACATACGCCTAGAAATCCTCGAAGTCTTCTGGAAACTCCGGGCAGTTGTTATTACGGTCTGAGCAGCAAGTATGCAAGGGTGAGTACACTTATGGTTGTTACTCAACAAGTGGTAGGGAAACAACTAAAATATATGCAAGGCTAATTCAAGGAATAGCTGACTCGGTTTAACTGCACTCAGCAATTTTAGTTGATCATATTTTATTAGCAAGCATTAGCTAGATATAAGTATATACCATTAAACCCATAAGATAAGCATATATGAAGATATACATCATAACCATAAGTAAAAGCATCGATTTAGATCAACTTCAAGTTCAATTATCATGTGAGGGTCCAAGCCGCTCTTGACCGTGAGCACGGCTAACCGGTTAGTTTTACACTCTGCAAAGGTTGTACACTTTCACCACAATTCGCGTAAAAGCTCCGAAGAACTTTAAACCCAACCATGCAAGTGCGGGCCAAGCACCATATCACACTTCCTTAGGTATGACTGCATAGGGACGCTACGAGACCTTTACAAAGATTCCCTAACTTATGACAACCCGCTAAGGTTTCAAGCCAAAGTGGTCATAACACTGCCCTAATGAGGTGATACCTTGCCAAAGGATCATAAAACAATACCAATTGCCCCAAGAGGACTGAGCTATATCCCATCAATGCATCCCCTCTTGCCCTTTCGGTAAGATTGTCACAAGCTAGAGTTTCTAATTAATCAGCCAAGACCATAGCCATATAGTAATTGTGGTTGTACTGTTTTTTTGGGTGGTTCTCCATGTTCCAATTAACACATATGATCTTGATTAACAACATTAAGCCATCATGAACATGAAGTAACAAGTATAGCATTTGTAATATCATCCACCCATAACCAAGGTAAAGCGACTAGCATAGCTACCCAACATGTAAATAAACCCAAGTTGATCAAGGAATAAGGTAAACAATACTAGGTATGTCCTTAACTCGGTTCCCATCATATTATAGACTCATGCATGAATATAAAAGTAAATGTGATAGATTTGGTGATTTCATGGGTCAAAAACATGATCAAGGGTCCACTTGCCTTCCTCAAACTGCTGCTAGTCTGGTCCTCCGAAGTCTTGATCTTGCTGCTGCTCCTCGAACGGCTGATCGTCTATCACACCAAACACACACATGCAAGCAAACAAGTACAAACAATAAGAAACAGTACACCAACAATATACACAATACAAAAAGTGGTTACTAAACTATTCTACTCGTTGCAACGATCGCGTGAGCGTAAAGATCAACGAAAAGGGATCTAAAACGAGAAAGTTATGGCTAAAACAAGATCTAAGGGCTATAACGCAATTAAACCTTATACTCAGGGGCTAAACCATAAAAACAAGGGCTGTTTTGTAAATATTTTTCAACAGCAATGGACGGCGGGTTAATTTTGGAAAAACTGGAGGACTCTTTAGCAAAAACGACACAGTTGACCGGCCAAGGCTGGGTTGACTTAGATTGAATCTAATTCGGGCCGTTGATCACGGATCAAACGGCCACCACGCGTTAAGGCGGAGCAGGCGGCGCTGGCGGCGGCGCAGACGACCGGCGGCACAGCGTATGCAGCGGCGTGTCGCCGGACTTGGCCAAAACGGCCGTCCGGGCTCGATTTCGAGCGCGGCTAGCACTCGGAGCAAGAGCGCGGCACGGGAAAACGATCTAGAGTAGCGGCGCGAGCTAAGGCGGGCGGAGCAGAGCTTGCTACGGCGCATGGCGGACCGACGGCGACGGAGAGCTTTCCCGAACGGAACAGAGCGAGAGGGAGGAATAGAAGCGGTCTGCGAGAATCCTCTCACCACAGAGAAACTCCGGAGCAGCGACGTCGTCGAGGGAACAGAGCGGAACGGCGGCGGGTTCGAGCTCAGACGAAACTCGACAATGGCGGCGGCGCGGCTAGGGTTTTGCGAAGGCGAGAGGCGGCGGCTTCGGTTCAATGAGGGTTCAAGGGGTCGCGGGGCGTTGCTTTTATAGTCCAGGGCTGGGCCTTGGCGTGCGGGCCACGCCGAGTCGGGGCGGCGCGCGCAGCGTGCTCCTCCCGGACTCGGGGAGAGTCCGAGTCCTCCCCGAGGTCGGGGATGACGGAAGGGCCCCACGCGACAGAGGGAGAGAGGGCGCTGGGCCGGACTGGGCCAGGAGACGGGGAACGGGCCGGCGCAAGGAATACCGGGCCGCGGGAAGGGGTAAAAGAAAAAAAAACCCTTTTCATTTTCTGAAACAAAACAAACTCTTTCAATTTAAATTCAAACACAAAGATTCGAATTTAAATTGAACGCCAAACAAATAAAAGATGCAAGGCAGCATGAGATGCACAAACCTATTTTCCTTACATTTATTTTATGGCTAACTATTTTATTTAAGCTTGCGATAAATGCTCTAAATTCAAGATAAATTAAATAAAACCTTATCGAGCCTACAGAAAATCTAATCAAATTTATTTAGGTTCCTAATTTGAAAATACGGGTGTTACACGGTACCCGAAACCTGATAGGTTTTTCTCTGTTAAGGTGCGGTTATAGACTAAATTCTATACCTGCGGATTTCTTAATGGGATAAACTTCGTACCCGTCGGGTTTGCGGGTGCGGGTTTGTTCTCTAAGTACCCAAACCCGCAAACCCGTGGGTACAATAAACCCAACAACATATAACCTAAAATACCAATGTCATAAGGCATTGTATCAAAATAAGGTCCAATCACATGCTAAGAGAGATTTAGACTCACGTACTTCCATTCCCATGGATGATTACCTACTCATAGACTCATTTGCATATAATGTATTGTGTATTTGTTTATGCTTTCTATTAAATTTTGTTGCTTCTTCTATCGGGTACGGGAAACCCGCGGGTAAAAAAACCGCACTGGTATGGGTACGGGCATGAAATCATACCCGCGACGGGTATGAATTTTTTAACGGTACGATTTTACCCTGGCGGGTGCGGGTTTGGGTTAGTGATACCCGCCGGGTTTATACCCGTTGCCATCCCTACCCGCTCACAGCTTTGGCCTTTTTTATTTTTTGCATTGATGCTATTATAATTTTCAAATTTTAGAGAAATATCATTACTATTCGTCTATTTGTAATCTTTCCATTACAACTCCGCGTTCCTTGTACGAACGCCATGGGATACGTTTTGGATGGAGTCACTGAGTCAGGCCCAGCTGCATGCTTATGGGATAGCTCCGTATTTTCGTATAGACACTTATGCCATGAGATCGAGGTCCACGGCGACCTCCTCTATCTTCCTCCTCACCTCCCTCCCTCTTCTTCCTCCTCACAGTAGCCCACGGCGGCGGCGGCACCTCCACCTCGCCACGGCGGGCGGCGCCACGGGCGCCGTTGCGGCCGCGCACCTCCTCCTTGCCGCGGGCGTGTCCACGGACGCTCTCGCCTTCTTGGGATTCTGCGCCGGCGACCTCCTCCCACACGCCAACGCCGCCGCCGAGAGGGATTGGGTGCTCCGTGTGCTGGCTCAAGTCCCCCGCGGATCCAGCGGGCGAGTGCGGCGGCGGCCACCCCGACGGCCAGCGTGTGCACGGCGGCGGTCTGGTTTCCTTCATTGTACTGGGCTGGGCCTCTATAAAAAATAGAACAATGGGCTGTGGGTCTGGTTTCCTTCGTTGTACTGGGCTGGGCCTCTATAAAAAATGGAACAATGGGCTGTGTCGCGTTGCAATGGAGCGTATCTGGATCCCAGGAAACGATTTTTTATGAAATGTATACCACGACCTTTCGCTCTCATGAGGAGTGCGTGACCCCATACGGCCTGCCATGCTCTCACGAGGAGTGCGTGACCTCACGCGGCCTGCCATGCATGGCCCGTTGTAGAAAAGAAACTGGGCTGCTGTGGCCCACGTGCTTTTATATTGATTGATTATAAAAAAGTGATAATATAACTTTCTTTTGATTAGTCCGAATTCAAATCTGTTTGGATCATTGTATTCTTCTCGATAAGATGTACAAAACTAGATCCATGATGCATATATTTTGGAATATCTTTTATAAACTAGCAACTTATATTGAATATACAGTAGCTACTTATGTGCTAATTGTGTAGCAACTTATGTGTGGACCAGATAGTAAATTATATAGATAAATTACTATGAAAATTAATTTTACCCTCTATGTTGTTTATTTCTATGAATATACATAACTTACGAAATTATCTCTATTTAAATTATTAACATATATACTATATGATATTGTCTATACACAATTTATTACCCAATCTTTACAAGTTGATACATTTGTCTAAAGTAGTCACTAGAAAAAATAGGCATACAACATAAGTTTGTATATATAAATTTGATACATAACATCTATATATTTTGTTAATTTGCATCAATAAAAAAATTATCTATTAATTTGTACATAAGTTTCATGCATAAGTTGTTGTGTAGTTTGTACATAAGTTACTCCTTGCAATCAATATAACTTGACTGGCGCATAAAACAACTTCATAAGATATTAAATATGGATCTTGTTTCGGAGATTTTATTTCAAGAAACGTAACGGTGCAAACGGATTTAACAACGAACAATTGACGAGAGAGCAGTGATCATTTGAAGAAAATATATCCATTTTGCATCGCTCATGTCACTTGTGAAATCGACGGCTTCTGACTTAGACTGTGCATTCTTCGCTCCTTCTGTTGATAAAGGCACCTGTGAGCAGTTAAGGAGATAAAAGACTAGCAATTGGCCCCGTAAAACAGATAGAAGGCACATGGCAGCGCAGCATAGGGTCGATCGCTACTGTTTAGCGCGACCAGTTGCACGTTAACCTGGTCCATTTTTTAAATTAAATCCACCGAAGTAGGCAATTTTCTCTGTTTCTTTTGTTGATGATCCACTTCTGTCCCTTGATAATATTTGTTCAATAATCATGGAGACATTGTGAACCTTGAAGCTGTCAGATTAAAGCGGGAAAACTGCCTAAGAAAGGTGTAGCTACCCACTGTTTACTTAGAGGCCGTTTGGCACGACTTCATCCAAAACAGCTTCACTAGTGAATCCAAATCCGGTGAAGCAAAAATAACCTGGTTTCATCCGGCTTCTAGTTTATTTTAGCACGGGCTTATAAAATGGCTTCATGCTATAGTATCTGAAGCTAAAATAAATCATGCTGAAAGCACCCAAATCCTCCTTTCAAAAAAAAATGACCCATATCCTTGCAAATAGAAAAGCTGCCAATGGATCCCAGCTCCAGCGAATCTTAGCAACCAAGCAAGCAACACGAGGCTAGATATTTCCTAGTGAACCAGTCCACGGTGGTGTTGCTAGTAGCATGGCTGCCTAGATAGTGGCTGCCTAGGCCTCCAGACTCCAGGCATGGGTGAACATTGAAAATAAAGCCAAAGTTTCCTCCAATAATGTCGTGCGTGCAACCTTATCTCAGCTGGTCTATCAGCAATCGGTCTACCACCTGAACTAAGTACTGTTGCAAAGCTACTTGGTTGTTATCAGTTGGATGATACACCAGTTATGCCTACAAAAAGTGAGGAGCCAACTTCAATTTTGTGCTACTGCTGGGTTGGGTTCCTGTTTGGATTACTTCTGCACCTTGGCAGAACATTGCTAGTTCCAGCACGCCAAGAATGAGGCGGTCCTCCAAACAAAACTTGGCGGAAAATAAATACTCCTTCTGTTCCAAATTGTACGTTGTTTTGATAAATCTAGATACATAGATTTTTCTATACACCTAGATAAACAATATCTAGATGTATGACAAAAATTATACATCTAATTTTGTTAAAACCACCTGCAATTTAGAACAGAGGGAGTATGGCAGAAAAAAATGAAGCAAAAAAACTTGGCGAGTCCAACATGCAGCAACCAGCAAGTTATATATTATGGAAACCAAGCCAAACAGAGGTATAAACCTGGGCGGCAAAGTTTGGGTGAGCCCGAAAATCAGGTTTTCGAAAAGTTTCATCAGAAAAAGAAATCTCTGATGGGGCCACTGTCTCGCTCGCCGCGAATGCCAACCACACGCCAGGCCCGTGCCGGCCTCCACCTCCCACCGGCCACCGCTCGACGTACCGCCGCCGCCGCCGCTGGCATCACACAAGCAGTCACGCGCGCTGCCCTTCACTTCACCACCGCCGGTGCAATTAATTCCGGCCGCCTCCGTCGCAGCCGCGGCCGTGCCCTCAAGCTAGCACACGCTGCACACGAGTAGGCCCGGATATCGAGCCAGCTCGGCTCGTTACAGCTCGGCTCGTTAGCACATTGGCTTGATTCGGCTCATTATACAAAAGAGCCAGCAGACTAGCTCGGCTCGGCTCGCTAAAAACCTAAGCCAGCTTGTTCGGCTCGCGAGTCAAATCATAAAAATATTGTACAAGGAGATTATAAAAGCAAGTGAGCAACAAACACAAAGTACTTATAATTTTAACAATGGAGAACATAATTCATCCATCGATTGATCCACAATTCAGAATTGGGCTGGACCAAGCATCCGAGGGATGTATGGCCATATGGGTCAAGCCAATTTCAATTGCTGGCTTGAGAATTAACTTGGCTTGTTATGGCTCGTGAGCAACTTGCGAGCCAGCTCGAGCTGGCTCGATATAAATCGAGCTGACTTGTTATAATACGAGCTGGCTCATTATAAAACGAGTCGAGTTTGAGCCGATCCATTAATGAGCGAGTCGAGTTAGCGAGTTACTGAGTTTTTGGTCCAGCCCTACTCCCAAGCAACCCGATGGATTGTTCACGCTTTCCGGTAAAAAATAATGCTGTGCCTTCCACCAATCTCGCAGCATTTCTTTACCTCAAGGTCATCCAACAGTAGGTCTGTACTTTTTCACCAGTGATCGGCTGATCGCCTCTTTTTGATCGAACGAATGTAGTCTATATGGTCAGCCAGCATCAGAAACTTCGAAGGCAATTGCAAGAATAACGCATGCCTTAGCGACTAAGCTCCTTCGCTGTTAAGTACTAGCAGGCGACCAGCCAATCATTCACAGCTCCTGAAAATCTCTGCAACGGAAAGCTGGATCATCACGCTTTATGCTTTCTGTTCCTGAGAAACCGGTTTGTGCATGGATACTTCACATGCCATTTAGGATCTTAATATTGTTATTACTAGCAAGTGCATACTACTTAACTACAAGTCCAGGTATTATGATTCGCCAAACTAGTCGACTTTTTATAATTATAAAATAATGAACACCTTAATGAGCACAAAATTTTTCTTTTTCCTAGTCAACAAACTGTAAACATGTGTATAATAAAGTGAGTATACTGCCACGACAACGACAACAACAACGAGTATCTCCAAAATACCAAGAAAAAAGAAAGCTCTCGTTACAGGTGCTACTCTGGCTACCGCACTTCACTCGCTGAAGGCTCCTCTGCTCTGGCAGGACGGAATCCGACGGCCTCGCCGGTAGCAATCCCTTTGGACTGGCAGCCAACTCGATCAGCTCGCTTTCGCCGGAGATCGATCGATCGATCGGTGGGGCAGCTCGCGCGCCGTCGCTCAGGAGCAGTCGTCGTGCACGGCTGCGGCCGTCATCCGGAACGCGCGGTCCCAGGCGTAGCGGAAGCGCACGGCGGACGCGGGCTCGATCCGGCGCCCGTCGCCGACGAGGTAGTCGCGGCCCTCGCGCCGGAACAGGCGCGGGTCGACGGCGACGGAGCTCGCGAAGCCCTCGGAGCGGAGGTACACGCCGCGGACGGCGCAGCCGCAGGTGTTGCGCACGGCCACCTCGAACACCGGGTCGTACCCGGCCTTCTCCCCCGTGTTGGCCTGCTCCACCGACACGCTCGACGCCGCGCACTTCTTGGACCTCGCCGCCGGCGGCCTCGCCCCTGACGACCCGCCATGAACGACCACGAAGAAAGAAGAGAAATGAGTTTGGCTCAACTGCTGATTACATTCCTTAAGAGAAACAATCAAGAAAAGAAAAGGTACCTTGTACTGGAACGAGGAGGAGGAGGAGAAGGGCAGGGAGGAGAATCAGAAGCTTCATGGACTGTGCCATGGTGGTGGGTGTTCAGTTCAGTTCAGATGGGTTCTCGATGTTTACTTTGCTTGTGGCACGGAACGGTGCTTGTGATGCCATGCCCCTCTATTTATAGAGGGAATAGGTGTAGGAGACGTGTGTGTGTGTGTGTGTGTGAGAGAGAGAGAGAGAGAGAGAGAGAGAGAGAGAGAGAGAGAGAGAGAGAGAGAGAGAGAGAGAGAGAGAGAGAGAGTCCAGACAACCAAACGGGGTGCTGTGGATGCATCTCTAGTCTGAAACCTGCCACTGCTCGTGCTCTGCTTTTGGTTGGTATACAGATTACCATGATCAGGGGTGCCTTTGGAAACTTATCAGTTCCGCATGCTTTTTTGTTTCGCTTTATGCTGAAAATGCGAAGGAAAACTGGCCAGTGGGCAAGTACATTATTGGTGCGAGCTTGGATCTTGTGATGGCCAACCAAATGTGAGTGGTGGATAAAGGAGTTGTTAGCTTTTGGAACTTGGTTGATGGTTTGGTGTAAAGAGCCTTAGTTTTTTTTATCTATGTTATTTTGCTGGAGCTGTAACTGAAGATTGCTGGCACTATCCATCTCCGAGTTGAGAATTTGGGTTCATTGTTATGACACACATGAATGGCACATGGCATGCTGCAAATAGGATTCCTTTGTGATTCAGTTCTTCATGTTAATCATAGCAAGGCGTTTTTCAGTGGATAATCAACATTGGTCTCCGTTGCTCCAAACATCTAACCGTATGAAGCGGGGTTGCTCAATCAGTGTGAAACAATCCTAAGAAGTGTATTGAGTGAGACGAGCCAGAAGCTCAGGTCAAATAGTCAATGGGACGATTCAGGGCTATCGCTGAAGTGGCATTTCAGATAGGGCCCTCTAGAAGGAGACTCGCATCACGAAGTCTTCCAAGAAATTTCCTAGCATGTAGCCATGCCCATGTGATTAGTGAAGCTGTGCAGTGGTCAAAGTCTTCTAACCAAGGAACAAAGATCTGAGGCCGACATGTCACTAACACTCGTACACGTCCGAACAGCTACGCGTGTGTCCTTGCACACTGCATATATCAACCGGGCAAGTCCTGTCCAGTGAGAAGCAAACAGATCTGGTCAGTCAACTGGTGAGTCTTCGGATTGTAGTCGTCTTTGGATCTATCCGCTGCCCAATGACAAGTAAACATGTGTCAAAATTTGATGAGAACTCTAGAAGCATAATCAATAGCAAATTCTGTTGCAATTTCAGATATCTTGATTACTTTAATGTAAAAATACACATGAAGCCCATCCAGAGGAGTCGATGAATTTCGGTAGGATGGTACCAGTCCTTGATAGCTAAATATGTTCATATGAAGCTTGAGGTGGTCTTAACACATGCAATTTTCCAAACCAAATAAAAAATTGGAGGACCAGAAATGTAACAGCTGCTAAATTAGGCAATTTGAGTACATGATGAAAAGGGTTACAATTTTCAAATTAAGTGGCCAAAGTCCTATCCAGAGCCATATACATATCAGAAAAAATACAATTCAAGTTCACATATATAGCTATCTTCTATATTTTGAGCTTGTTCAAACAATTTTGCTTCGCGAGTTACACTTTGCTCATCCAATTACTTCGGTCATTCACATACACGCCACTGATCACAATCCGTCAAATATTGTTATCATACAACTCTTCACGCCCCCCAACCAAAAAAAAAGAATCAAAAGACTCAAAAGTGTGAGCTGCAATCTTGCGCATATTGTAAAAAAAAGAGAGAGAAAAGAAGAAGGGGAAAGATGAAAGAAGCCAAAATCAAAGAGCCATTTGACAGACATTTATCTCCACCTACAGTTGCACATGACCAAAGTCTATGGATGGCATAGTTAATCAGGGACATAATGTTTGCACTTGCAAAACAAATAGAAAAGATATGCATTCATCCCTACCTTGAACTCCACATATACCTGTTAGAGGTAGGAGAGGCTTCACAAAAAGCCTTGTGAGGATCAAACACCTTGAGCGATCGAGTTGCTTGAGCATACAAAAGAGTTTGCCTTGTTTTTTTAAAATTCCTGAAAACTCTCCAAGATCTATGATGAAGGACTTGTCATGATCTCCATTGATTTATTTTGACGATCAATAGGTGGAAGTGATGGTGTTAGTCACCTAGAATCCTAGGTATGAAGGAGAAACTGAGAAATAACTCTTATGCATATTTTGAATTCATAACCCTAGGCTTAGCTTGTTCCTTTGGATATATTTCGACTCGTTTGCTCCGGACGAGCAAAGCCTAGGTGTGGGGGTGTGTTGGTGGTCGATTTCGATGATTTTTACCACCAACATTTCGCCGGATTTCACGCACTTTAGGCCATAATCTTGCAAAATTCATTAACACTAATGAGTTCTACAAGCTTTGATGACTATTTAAATGCAGAAACAACATATCCAAAACTGAGCCAAAAAGGGGAAAATCCCAGGCCGGCCGGCCGGCATATCAACCAAGGAGCCGAGTTGAGTTCTTGGGCCGGCTAAGCCGACCCGCTCGTTCTGGAGATAGCCTTAACTCTCGGCCCACTAACTTGAGCTAGCCTTTACCCTTTTTCCTTTTTGTGTGACTAATCTGACCCGTGGGACCCACTTGTTGGTGTCCCTAGGTAGCTGATAGTGGCCCCATCTGGCCAGTGGACACCGCGATGACCCTTTGACTGTTGACCAGTCAGCGTTGTTCGGTCAACGCTGACGTCAATAGGCCCACTAATGATGTAGCAGACCTAACCCTGACGATGATGTCACACTAATGTAATGCTGACATCATGATTGACATCAGCACAACAGGTGTCCCGCCTTGGGGCTACCACGTGCCACTTACTATGTGTTTTAGTTTTCCAAAAATCCTTTAACAATTCTAGAAATTGTTTTAAGCTTAGAAAACTTATAATAAATCAACCGGACCTATGAAAATTATGAAACTAGTTTTATAATTCTTCTAAAATCATGATCTACCAGTTATAGTAGATTTTGATGTGATTTGAATCTTATTTGGATATGTTTGTGCACTTTTGCACTTTGGTCTCTATACTTATTTGTGATTACGAATAGGACCTGTCGTTGAGGAGTTGACCAATGACCAGGAGTACCAAGAGACCCAGGAGTTCTACATGAACCATCAGATTCACGCCCATCTATGATCTAATTTTCTATTAGGAATCGCGTGCTAGTTACGCTATTACTTCATCTATACTATAGATGAACCTGTATAGCCTATTTTTATACCTGAATTCCTTGTACTCCTACTTTACCATGTTTTATGGTTGAGATACCTTGCTTGCCTTGCATGTGTATGTGTGGGATATGGTGATGATAGTCTTGGCGTGGGTGGAGATCCACATATGAGAAGTTGGTGATTAGAACTTTTAGCAGGGGCGAGCGAATTAACCTGATCTCCGGATCAGGGCTTGGGGTGTGTGTTAGGCGAACCCTATGGATCACCTGTTGTGGGTGCATTTTCCTTCGAGAAACTTGTGGTACTTGAGGAGTTTGGAGGGTGATACCTGTAATGGGTGCCAACCGTAGACCATTGTTACCTGCATTGGCAGTCTTTACCGATCCCCTCTGATCACTTTAATACCAGTTTGTCCCGATCGTTTGTCGTTTTCTGTATCGGCAGCGCCTTGCCGATACGATGTGTGAGAGTTATTCGGAAATCCAGCCAATACGCTCTTGAATTTAACGTTTGCCAATTCCTTGTCAATTTACATGTCAAATTGAATAGCACGCCTCGGTTTGAAAGCGTTTGAGCTCTGAGCTTGGCGAACGGTGCTCTCGGGCTTGATATGTCGATCTTTCGCGACAACAGTTCCCACCCATTTGCAGATCTTTCTATTTTTTTTACAGACCTTGGCACTAGCTAAATTTAGCTAGAAGTATTGCTTGCTAATCTCTAGGAGTTACTTTAACAGGGCCTAAATGGAACACGATACGCTAAACATGTGAAAAAATGGGCGAGTGACCATGTACATTGGTGCACCATTGGACATTGCGATGGACAAATGTGAGTAGTGGATCTGAGCACGTAAAGGGGAACATTTTCTGTTGAGGAAAAAAACTCGTAGATCAAAGATTTTAAGCACGAGATGTGTCTATTTGGGAGTGGGGTTGAAGTGCTTATAGTTATGACTCACATGAACAACATGCTACATACACATCAGCAGTCATGACAAATACAGAATAGTGAGATAGCAAAGAAACTTTGGGCCTGTTTGGGAGCACTCCACTCCCAAAATAGCCACTCCACTCCACCAATTCCACTCCACTCCACCGCTTGCAGTCCATTCTGTTTGGGATTATGTGGCTCCACTCCACCACTTTAAAAGGCCAGCCCAACTTCTTCCACCCCGTCAGCCCAATAGCCCATTTAAACTGCCCCTCACTTCCACACGGGTCCCGCTTGTCGGGTCATCTTCTACCTCGTCTGAGTCGTCTCTTCACGTGCTCTCCCTGTTCGTGGCCGCGCAAGGGAGGCGGGGCTGGCGCTCTCGGAGGAGGAGCTCGGCAGTGGCGGGACCTGCTCGGCGCAGGGGAGCTCGGCGGCGGCCGCGGTTTCCGCGAGCCCCAGGGCAGGGGGGCTAGGAGCGCTTGGCGGTGGTGACATCCGAGGGTGGGGGCAGCAAGCTCTGAGATCACCGACGGCGGTGGCGGCGACCCCTGGCGGGGCTGGGCTCCGAGCGGCGGCAACGAGCCTCTGCGGGGGAGCTCGGTGGAGGCCGCTATTTTTGCGAGCCCAGGGCAGGGGCGGGGCTGGGAACTCTCGACGGTGGTAAGATCCGAGAGTGGGGGCGGCGAGTCCCTGCTGGGGAGCACGGCGGCGACCGCGGTTTCCGCAAGCCCCAGGGCGGGGAGCTCGGAGCGGCGTGAGCTCTGAGCAGTGGCGGCGAGCTCCTGCGAGAGCGGGGGCTGCGGTGGGGAGCCTAGGCAGCGGGGAGCTCCAAGCGTTGTGAGCTCTGAGCGGTGGCGGCGGCAAGCTCCTTGGCAGCTAGGAGCGCCGGCGAGCAGCGGTTCCCGACAGCCGGCTCTGCGAGCGGCTCTCCCCGATCGGCGGCAAGTAACGCGCGGTGGTCGCCGGCATGCGGAGGCGGCGTTGGGCGCCGGCGAGCAGAGGTGGCATCAGCGGCGGGCGAGCCCCGGCAGCTTTGGCGGGCGGAGCCACCACGGGTCTGGAGACTCCAGTACTGTGTTGACTTTTTCTAATTCTTGTGAAGGGGTATGTGTAACCAGTGGCAGTTGGGTAATTATTCCCAACTCCACCAGCTCCACAAATTGGTGAAGCACCTCTTGAGGAGCTCCCAAAAAATGTGGAGTGGAGCCAATTTTTCCTGGTGTGGAGTGGAGCTGGCTGACCTGTTTGGGTTTTTTTTTTCATGGAGTGGAGCTGTTTTTATTAGAGCGGAGCTCTCCCAAACATCCCCTTTACCTCTTTAAAAGCAACTCCAAAAGATTCTCTAAAAAATCTGGATAGCTAATAATTTAAAACAAAAACAGAAAAACTTGGTTCCAATAGTCTAGCTATCCGGTAGGCCTCGATATCCCACTCGGGATATTAGGCACCTTGCTCGGCATCTATGCCGAGAGGCCACCGCTCGGCAAACGCCTTCGCACGCGCCCCCCGTCTACCTGCGGAGGAGGGCCCTGCCCGAGGCGCAGGACCTCTGCCCGCAATGGAGGAGGGCCCGCGCTGGCAGCGTCGAGCTCCGCCCGCGACGGAGGATGGCCGCGTCAGCAGCGCTCGAGTGGAGGGCGGCGGCGGCACGGGTTCCTGCCTTCTCCTTCCCTTCCCGCTAACCACCGCGATGGTGCTTGAGAGCTCAGGCCGAGCTGGTGGTGCTCGAGCAGAGGGAGGAGCTGTGACGGCGCGGGCGGCAGGCTCCCACGTTCTTCTTCCCCTTCCTACTGGTGGCCGCGGTGGCGCCCGAGAGCTTGGGCCGAGCCGGCGGTGCTCGAGCGGAGGGAGGAGCCGCTGCGTCACAGGCTCCTTGGTTGTGGCGGTGCGGGCTCCAGGCGGCGCAGACCTCCTCCTCGGCCGGCGCGGCCATGGCGGATCCATGGATCAGGGGCGGCCATGGAGGAGGGGATGGAGTGGAGAAAGGACTGGATAAAGAAGCTGTTGGATTTCCCACCTTTTATATAGCTAAATGAGATTTAGCTAGCGTGATTTGGAGAAGGTCTTGGAAATGCTCTAACAGGGTGTTAAGCACAAGGGATACTTTGTTTGTGGCCCAACGACCTTGATCGAAAGATTTTACCGCCACTATTTTCACCAGCGGTTTCGTAAGTACCAGTGGTGAAATTTTTGCACCGCAGATGTCAAAGTAAGTAGTGTTGAAATTTTTGCATCGCAGATTTCGATGTAAGTATGTAATGGAGATTAAAGTTCACAGTGAAAAATGGTTATTAGCCGGACTGGCTGGGACCGCTGGTGAAAATGATTATATGTTGCAGTGCCTATTGTTTCAAATTTGCACACAATCTAACAGATGGCCTGGTTATTCTAGTAAAACAAGCGTCCTTCTAACATTCTGTTAAAACAGAGGAGTATCCCAATTCAACTAGTCAATTGGTTTCACAGCTACCCCATAGCACTGGTAAGGCTTCACATCGTGTCACTGTCCTAGACGTAGACTCCCACGCCGCTCAAGTCCACCAAGGAAATTTCCGTGTACCCATGCTCCATGTGAAGCTGTGGCCGTCAGGGTCCCCAGTCTCTCCACAGAACGAAAAAAACCGAGGGCGACATGGATCACATACACGTCCGTGTGTGCACACTGCATATATCAAATACTGATGTCTTTTAGACTTTTAGTCCTACTAGGCTATTATATCCGTACATTGCTACGGACAAATGAAAGGCCCTCGTTTGGTTTTGGTAATTGAGTGACAATTTAGGTGGACTAATAAGTGTTTATGTTGAGATATATAGGAGATTAGTCCACACAAAGACACTAGTATGATCAACATGTGCCATGGAGGAGAAATGGCTAAGGGTTGATGCTATGCTCATATGAGACATGACATGGAGTTATGTGACCAAAGTGGAGAAGATCAAGACAAGGCTTGACTTGATGGACCGGTTGCAATGGAGAAGGGCAAGTCAAGACTTTGAAGTGAGGGACCGCGAGGCGGTGAAGCTTGGGCAAGATTTGACGCCGATGGACCGAGGCAACGGTGAAGAGCGAGCAAGATCAAGATCGATGAACCAAAGAGGACATGTGATGATATGGAGTGGATCATATCATTCAAGAAAGATCAAGCCAAGTGTTGACTCATGATGATGGTCAAAAGGCTTGATGAAGTTTGGTGCTTGTGTGGCATCAATATTTGGGAAGATGAAATGAAATGCGCAAGGCAAAGGTATAACTTGTAGGGCATTTCATTTCACCGGTCAAAAATTGTGTAGAGAAGTGCATGACCGGATTTAGGATAGATGGCCGTACTATCAAGAGGGGCAAACTTATTTGCATATCAGTCATCTAGTACCACTTGAGCAATCTAATATTGTGATGTTGCTAGGATCGAGTGGCGTGGTGAGATCAAGTGAAAATCCTTTGAAAATATTTGTGAAATGCTAACACACATCCACATGGTGTTGTTCACGTGGTGGTGTTGGCACATTTGCAAAGGAAAAGGTGTTGGAGTTGATGTTGATCAACTTGTGGGAAAAAGAAGTGACGGGCGGACGATCCGGCCCGGTAGGGCGGACAATCCGCAAGTATAATTCATTTTTGTCCAAAGAGGTTGCAGCTCTGTTTGGGCTTGAAGGCCGTACTGCGGACGGTCCGCCCCTGGGGTGCGGACAGTCTGCAGGTGTTTTAAAGAAATCGTCCAGAGATGTTGTTTCTCTAGCTTGGGCTGAAAGGTTGGACTGTGGACGGTCCGGCCAAGGGGAGCGGATGGTCCGCAGGTCACTTAACAAATTGACCAGAGACGTGTTGGGTCTCTGGTGGGATTTAAGAGTGAAGTGCGGACGGTCCGCCCTTGGGGTGCGGACGGTCCGCATGTTAGTTGAGAAATTGTCCAGAGACGATTTCGATTCTAGTGGGTTGCACGATGTGAAGGGCGGACGGTCCGCCCAAGGGGTGCAGACGGTCTGCCCCTCAAACTTTAAGTTTGTCCAGAGACGCTCTCTCTGAGTGTTCGGAGTGTCTGAACGGCGGACGGTCCGCCAATAGGGAGCGGACAGTCCGCGAAGGCTCTAACGGTCGACTCTGACACATTATCATTGCAGATCTAGCCGTTGGGATTGAATGGCGGACAGTCCGGTTTTTGTGAGGCGGACAGTCCGCGAAAACTCTGTTTTCACGGGTTTTGAGTATAACGGCTTGTTTGGTGCCTCCCTCTATAAATAGAGGGTGTGGCTGGCCATTTGTGGTTACTGAGCACTTTGGGGACTTGGTGTCCTTGTGTGAGAGTGCTTGAGAGCCCTCTACTCACTCTAACTTGATAGTAATCATCCGATACTTTAACTTGATAGTAATCATCCGATCGAGTGAGAGAGCGATTCTAGTGCGATTGCTTTGAGAGATTACATCGAGTGGCATTAGGTGATCGTGTTGCAAGCCGGTGTACTTGTTACTCTTAGAGGTTGCCACCTCCTAGACGGCTTGGTGGCAAGAGGCTCCATTGAAATCGGCAAGAAAATTGTGCGGTGCTCCGGAGAAGAGATTGTGAGAGGTATTGTGCTCACCCCGCGGGAGCCGCGAAGAGCAACTCTAGTTGAGCGAGACGTGAAGAGCAACAAGTGGTTCAGCCGGATCATGTGTTAGAGCTCGATGTGAGCACTCCACGTGGGAGAGTGTGACTTGAGAGTCACTACTAGCAAGAGAATCGGCGGCAACCTTGAAGCTTGTCTCAACGAAGATTAGCTTGGTGGCAACCAAGTGAACCTTGGGATAAAAATCACCGTGTCAATTTTGTCTACTCTTCTCGGTGGTTTGCATTCTCCAAATCACAAGCCTTTTATTTACATTCATCTATATCTTGTGCTTGTGTAGTTGCTCTCTAGTGTAACTAGTTAGCTTGTGTAGCTTAATTAGTTGCTCTTGCTTAGATTGTGTAGCTAAGCAAGTTGAGCTCTTGGATTTGGATTGTGTATCCTTGTCCTTGAGTATCTAGTTAGCTTAGGTTTGGCTTTGTGCTTTTGCTCATTAGAATTGTGTAGGAGCTCCCCCGATTTGTGAAGTACTAGTGCTTAGGCTTGTGTGGCTTCCATTAGAATTGTCAGGAGAGTTTTTACTAGCTTGACACTCCATTTGCTTTGTGTAGAATCTTTTTGGAGGGGTGAGAATCGCCATCAGCGCCGCTACAAGAGGCTGAAGCTCTTGTGGTGTGAGAATCGCCAGATGGCACCTGGCCCTCCTCGTAGGCTTCCTGATTCTTCCTTCCACCTCCTCGTCCAGTCCATGGCCAGGGGCGGAGAATGGTCCCCAAATTTACATTAGAAATTTAAATTTTGATTAAAGTTTTATATAAATTTGTATGGTTGGCCCCCTAATAATGAAAAAATCAACTTTCTGGCTCCGCCCAGCTCCCCGTGCAACTGCGGTCAGGCTCCGGCCCCGCCGCTTCCTGCCTTCCTCACACAGCGGCCCGCGGCCACCGGGCTCTGCCTCGCGCCGCTCCCTTGCGGGTCGGGGGTCAAGCTCTGCCCCGCGTCCAGCAGGGCCTCCCTCACCGCGGCGCGCGCCTCGCTCCCGGACCCGCCTGCCCCAGCTTCACCACGCTCCTTGTCCAGGTCGCCTCCGATGTTGGCCAGGGGCTCGAGTACCCCCTCGTCCCGCCGCTCCTCCTCCAACTCGTCCTCCGCCAAGCGTCGCCTCACCGCGGCCGGGAACTCCTCCGCCACCGCCTTCATGTCCTCCTAGTCGGGGCGGGGCCCTCCGGCATGGGCACGGGCAGCGGCGCGGCGCCACCTCGTCGTCCTCGATCTCGTCCGCGTCCTCCGGACGGGCCTCCCTCGCCGCGGCGCGTGCCTCGCTCCCAGACCTGCCCGCCCCAGCCGGCGGGTGGTCGTCTCTGCACGAGGCGGACCTTGATGGGGAGGCCGGCGCAGAGGACCAACGACAGCAGCGGAAGGGGGGTGGAGCGGTCTACGGTCGAGCGTGAGGAGGCAGAGGAGAGGAGGCGGCGGCGTGCGCGCGAGCAGCTAGCGAGGAGGCGGTGGCGCGGCAAGCGGGAGGAGGCGAGCAACGGGCGGGGGCGGGTACGCGGGCGGGTACGATCGCACATAGTGAAAAAAATAGATTTTGGAAGAAACATCCCATAACATGCAGTTTCCATGGGTCTCCACCTCTTCCCACCTCCCTCGGCCCTGACAAGTAGGTCCAATGTGAGAGGTACGGTGGACCCAATTTGAGTAAAAACGTTTTCAATTGTTTTCGATCTTTATAGTATAGAAGTATATATAGATGTGTCACCTGTCATGCAACTGTATCCACCGGCCAAGCCCATATGAGAGCCTGTTTAGTTCTCAAAATTTTTTACGCGCTACAGTAATTTGTAATGTTTGACCACTAATTTGGAGTATTAAATGTGGATAATTGACAAAACCCATTCTATAACCCCGGGTGAAATCGTGAGACGAATCTAATGAACCTAATTATGCAATGATTAAATAATGTTGTGCTACAGTAATCAACCTCTAATAATAGATTAATTAGCCTTAATAGATTCGGCTCGCGATTTCCCGTCCATCCGTGTAATTAGTTTTATAATTAATTTTTATTTAATACTACTAATTAGTGGTCAATCTGGCTCAAAAAATTTTTGGGAACTAAACGGCCCCTCAGAGTCTTTGTCGAATCTAGTAGAAGGTTCCAGAAGAGATAAACCTGCTGGACATACCTCTGAGCTGGTTAAGTTACGTAGTTGAACCGTGGCAACTGGCAAGGTGGTCATCCGCGATCCATCGGATCGAGAAGAGGGGCTTCAACATCAAGCCTACCTTGGCAAGGTGATTTGCAGAGGTGGCTCGGTCCGATCAAGCCATGACACGAGAAACAGGGCGAACGGACAGATAATGGGAGCACTAGATTGGCATGTTTACTCCTTTTTCGCATTGAATTTTATTCACCTGTGGTAACGCACAGGTATGTATAAGTATTATCTAAACATATTTAAGTATAATCTTATTTTGAAGCTCTTGTTACCAGAAATATAATGGTGGAACCCGAGTAATCCAACAGTGTTCTTGGTTACCACATTTGTTTTGCCTGCTTGCTGGAAGGAAGGGACGGACCCGGCCCGTCGCATTGGATTACACGGTGGACTCGTGCAACCCAGAGCAGTCTTCCTGCACGGCAGCAGGTCCCATCTCGAAGGCGCGGTCCCAGGCGTACCGGAACTGCACCTCGCCTCCGCTCGGGATCGGGCTGCCGTCGCCGACGAGGTAGTCGTTGCCCTCCTTCCGCAACAGCTTCGGGTCGACGGGGACGGAGCTCGTGAAGCCCTCGGCGCGGAGGAGCACGCCTCGCACCGCGCACTCGCACTTGTTCCGCACACTCACATCGAACAGCGGGCTGAGCCCGGATTTCTCCCCGTTGCTCGTCTGCAGCACCTCCACGCTCGCCGGCGTGCACTTCTCCGACCTCGCCCCTGATAACCGCCATCAGCGATCAATATGTAATTATATATATATACATATATAAATACAATTCACAACCATCTGAAGGAAGCTAGGTACAGAGAGGAACAGTGATTACCATGGGCTAGGAGAAGGAGAAGAAAGCCAGGAAGAAGGACATTCACGGATGGTGCCATGTTGCTCATGTTCTTCGGGTTGAGTTCCAGAGCTTAGCCTGTGGCGTGAAAAGGAGCCTTTTTGAGACCTGGCCACACTATTTATAGTAGAGCGAGAAAGGTACGAGGCTCCATTTGAAAAATGGGTGGTGTGCACGTGGAAACCAAACCACTGCTTATGATTTTGGTTCGCATATTCAGAGGACCTATAATTGAACCAAGCCAATCTATTTTTGGAGCTCTGGTTTATGTCGTAGCCAATTTCTGCTAGACACGGGTTTTATTTCCGGAAATGGTTCAGTTAGCATCTCCAAGAGTTTTTTCTAAACTTTACTCTCTAACTTATCATCTGGAGAGCCTTTTGCACAAAAATAGTTTTCTATATGTTTTGACCCTCTAACAATTTTTCTATATCTTATGTACAATTTACAAGTTATTTTTGTTTTTTATTTTTGGATAGCGAGAAATGGGGAATGGAGGATGATTTACCCGACATTGGCAATCAAAACTTGGAGACTTGATTAAACAAATAATTTGTATTCAGTAATCTCAAACTATCAACGTCACGTGTCAACCTGCTCCGTGACTTTGGCACTGGTATCGAGAGCAAGCACGTACAAGAGGCCTCATACATATCCGGCCAAATAATTTCTTTTGATCTCCAAGATAGTGCTTGGCTGCTTCTGCACATCACAGACGAAACTCCCATAACTGCTGAAAAATGCAGAAAAAACATGGAATGTATGGATGCTCAAATTAAAATTCTCTGGAATGACTGAGACTCAAAACTCTAAGGAAAGGACATACATGTTTGGGCTACTCTGAAACATTTATGTACGGAAATTTGCTGATCGATCACCACCTATTGTTCCTATATGCACTGCTAGTTTCTTTTTGTTACCTGCGTCGGTAGAATTAACCTTTTCTCTTTTTGCTTAGTTGATCTTGCATTTAACAAACCGGCCACATTAATACATCATTAGTTTATATTAGCTCTAGCAACAGCTGAATTAGTTGGCCGATCGTCCATGAATAGTGAACTGAAGCAGATACACATAAGAATATTTTATTTCACTCGTTCGGCTCTATTTATTTAATTTTAAATATAGGAAAATGGCTCGATAAATTTAACTTTAATTAAATGAGGTAGTAACTAGTTTTGGCATTTGTTGACTGTTAACAGATGGCAACCAAACTTTTGTTGTATTCAGCGGTGAGATGGAGCAGAATACGGAGTAACTTTTTTTCAAACATACCTGACCACGTTCATTAAAAGGAAGATAATTACAATGACACAACTACGAGAGAACTCTCCTTGTGCAGTTATAAAACCACCAAGCAAGTAACTTCGGTCTTCCACAATATGCTTAGCTTGTGAAAATTCTTAAAGGTTATGCAAGTTCATGGGATTAGCTGTCATGATCGCCAACAATTGTTTATCGATTTCGATCATAAGATTGAAAACTAGAGAAATTACAGAGGTGCTGAAGGTGGATAAAGAGGACGGAGGATGACATGAGGAGACTAAATCAGCAGAGAGAGAATAAAAACGAGTTGTTTGGTAACGCACATAGTGCAAATAGTTCATTCATTTGATGTATTTGAATCAAATTAATTCTTGTTTTCTAGATTCTCCAAATATACATGCGATCTTCGCTAGTTAAAATTAAAAAAGAATAATGATTCATTTGAAAATATCACGACCTGAGCCCTGTTTGGATCCCAGGAATAATTGTTAGCCCTCCAACTTTTAGCCCAAAATTAGCCCTAAGCACCCAAACAGGATGGATAATTTTGGGCTAAAAGGCATTAGCCCACCCCAAATCATTAGCTCCTCCAAGGGATGCTAATAGGGATAATGTTCTGTGGGCCTCACTGGACATTTACTATCTGATCCGCACCCACCGTTTGTCATCCCCTACCTCGTCCCGAGAGCGAGCGCCGCAGCCCCAACCCTTGCTGCGGCGGCTCTGATCTCCACCGGCCGCACCCCAACCCTTGCGGCGAGTCTCCTCCACCGACCGGCTGGCGCACAAAGCCTGCTCCTCGTCCCTTTTGCCAGCCAGCCGTACACCATCGTCCGCCTGCGCCGCGCCCCGCCGCCGCCGCCCAGGGAGCCTACTTCTCGTCCCTTCCACCGGCCAATCGTCGCCCAGAGCCAGGTCCCTCCTTCCCATCCGCGCCGCTGCCGCCCAGAATCCGCTGCTGCCGCTCCAATCCCAAATTGCGCCGCCACCTCAGATCTGCTCTGCCCTCCGCCATGGTCAACCTCCCACGGTTCAGATGGACGCCGACGGCTCCCACAATTTGTTCTCCAACTTTCCGTCCGATCCGAGCTCCTCCGCCACCGACTTCAACCTCTTCTCCCAGGCATCTGCTACTGGCCACGTCCACGCTCACCCGTGCGGCGGCGGCAGCGGGCCTTGGTGGTTTTGACCTCAACTCCGAGGATGCGGCTGCGGCAGAGTTAGCCCATTTCACGGAGTACTCCAACTTCCTCTGGTCCGGAACGTTGAAGATGCAGCCGCCACGTAGGACTTTGTTCACCCTCCACCTCGTGCCACTCGCACACTAGGGGTACCTACTGTCTGTAACAGCGGCACCGGCAATGGTGGTAGGCCTCCTATTCGTGGGCGGCAGCTCAACTTCGGTGCCGCGGGGTCGAGATCGACCGGAGATGGAGGAAGTGGCGGCCCCATGCCCTCACGGGCTGCTGGCGGCGGAGGCAATGCTGCAGCCATGTCGGCACCCGCACGTCAACGTGCGTGTGGTAGCGGCCGCCGAAATGACAGGGGTTGTGGTGGTCGAGCTGCATCCGCTGCCACTACCGGTCATCGACAAGCACAGGCGGCCGCCTACGAGAACATAGAATCTGGAGATGAAGATGAAGACATCAACGAGCACCTCGACAGTTCTGGCGGTTCCATGATAATCTCATCAGACCTACATGTTTATTTTACAATCAAATATGTTCATATTCCTGAATGGTATTCCATGTTTTTGTTGTGTCTTTTAGATATGAAGAACCAAGGCAAATTGGTCTGACGAAAATTTTGCTAAATTCTTAAGGTTGTGCATTGAGCAATTGCGTTTAGGGAATTACGTTGGTGGACAAATGAATGGGTCTGGGTACCAAGCTATAATCGATGGCTATTACTTGCAAACGGGACTTAAGCATGATAGGCAGCAGATGAAGAATGAAATTAAAGTTTGTATTCATTTTGGCGCATGAGGCAAACATACACTGGATTAGGCCGCAATCTAGATGGCACTGTTGATGCTGAATCAAATTGGTGGAAAAAATACAAAGGTATATTCCTATTCCGTGGCTTCATGAATTCTTTTATGCTGAGTCTCTCCACCTTAATGCTTTCATCAATTTAGCTTACCTGACCTTAATGTTGTTTACTAAAGGGGGAAACCATGGTTGAAGAAACTGAAGTATGGTCCTCCACCATATTTGGATGACCTTGAAGTGATGTTTCATGGCAACACTGTGGATGGGACTATAGTATATATTCCAGGCCAAGACTTTTATGAGGCAGAAGAAAATAATGAAGATGATGGGGGACAGGATGCAGATGACTTTGGTGGCACCCATATGAGTACAAGTACCCGCAGCTTGAAGAGACCCTCGTGTAGCACTACCAACACATGTACAAGTCCTATTAAGAAATCCAAGAGCCCAATAGTTAGAATCATGAAACAGATTGCTACTAAATTCTCTGAATCTGTGGATGTCAACCAATAAGCCCTTCAACAAGCACAAGCTACAAAATTGGAAGCCAAAAAAGAGAAGGAGAATTCAATCAGAAGGTGTCAAGAGTTGGCATTTGATTGTGGATAGCTGATGATAGTGTGGAGGTCTATACAATTGGCAAGATATTCAAAGATCCATTCCAGAGGCATTTCTTCTGTGGGCTGCCCAATGCAAGTGCAAGGCTTAATTACATCCAGAGATATTGCAGGGACAATAATTTGTCTTAGAGAGAGATAGAGTTGTATTAGTGTCATGAACTTTTAGCTATGCTACTGTGTTGAAGCTTTAGTTGTGTTGGTGTCATGAACCTTAAGTTGTGTTGCTGTGATGAACCTTTATGTTGTGTTGGTGCCATGAACCTTAAGTTGTGCTGGTTTGATGAATGTTTGATGTCTTACATGGATTCTGTGGGTTTAATTACATATTGATTGCGGATGTCTTATATATTTTTTTATCCATGTTCTCACATGTTGTTTTATTTCTGCAATTAGGATGGCGACTATGAAGCAAGTGAGGAAGGAAGTGATGGAGAAAGTGACGATGAAGGTGATGCAACATCAAGTGATGATGAGATTGTTGCCATGGCCCACAATAATTTGAAGAGGAGCCAAGAATTTATGGTGCAAGCAGCCACCATATTCGGTATGTATTACGAAAAACACTTTGACAAACTACCAGGGAGGCTAGAAGGTGAATCCAGGATACAATGGGTTAGGAGGACACTATCTATCACGTGATACATCTAGCTACAATATATTTAGGGTTGAGAGGCCTTTGTTTAAACATCTTGGTTGACTCCTATGGCTTAAAATCATCATCAAGAATGCCATCCGTAGAGGTTGTAGCTATGTTTCTATGGATTGTTGGTGCACCACAGTCCATTAGGCAGGCTGAGGATCGGTTTAGGAGATCGATGGAGATAGTTAGTCGCACATTTGACACAATTTTGACTAGTATCCTGAAGTTAGCAGCCGACAATATTGCTCCAAAGGACCCATAATTTTCAACTGTTCACCCCAACATAGAAAATCCAGATTCCTAGCCACACTTCAATGACTATATAGGTGCAATAGATGGTACACATATAAAGATGGTGGTTGCAAAAGGGAAGATAGTGCACCATTTGAACAGACACAACTATACTTCCCAGAATGTGCTTGCTGTTTGTGATTTTGACATTAGATTTACATTTGTGCTTGCGAGATGGCCTGGTTCTGTTCATGATATGAGAGTATTCAAAGATGCAATGACCACATTTGATAACAAATTTCCACATCCACCTCCATGTAATGTATTGCCTATGCCCTCTAAGTAAGTTTTCATTTTCTAGTGGTCATATATCTGACATTATGAACTTCAATATGTAGGGAAGTATTATGTAGTTGATGTGGGGTACCCAAACTGTTCGGGTTATCTTTCTCCGTATCGGTGTACAAGGTACCATGTGGAGCATTGGCAGAACGGCCCACCACCAGCAGGTATAAAAGAGACCTTTAATCATGCACATTCTCCGATTAGAAATGTCATAGAGTGGTCTTTTGGAGTTTTGAAAACGAAATTCAGGATACTGTTGAATATGCCAAAATTTCCAACTCGTAAGCAAGCTAGAATAATTGTAGCATGCATGGTTCTTCATAATTTCTTTCGAGAAAGCAGAATACGAGGTAGAGATTTTGCTATGTGTGACGAGTATGCAAACTATAACCCAATGCCGTCTGATCATGGAAGTTGGCATGATGATGAATCAGATGAACTGCTCATAGAAGATAGCAACATGAATGCTTTCAGTGATGAGATAGCTGCTGCTTTGTTAAATGGTCACTGAAATGTATTTGTATCGGTCCAGAGAGGACTTGTGTGCTATGTGTGACAGTTAAAATTAAAAAACTTGGGTGCTATATGTGAGACTTCAATTGAATGGACAATTACATTTTTTCTGTTCTAATATATGCACGTTGTGTGCTATATGTGACTCTTCATGTGTATGGACAAAAACTCTTTTTTTTGTGTCATAATATGTGCACATGAATTTTGAATCCTTGCATTGCTCTGCGTATGCAACAGAGCAGCGCGGCAAGCATAAACACAGTAGTGTTGTGCGGCATGCAGCAGCAAAGCAGCAGCAGCGCGCCAAGCAGCCGCTCGGCAAGCAGCAGCAGCTGAAAAATGGCGGGAGTATTGTGGGAATAGGAGAGATAGAGGATGGGAGTTGGTGCATTTATTAGTGTGTGTGCATATTAAATCAAAATTAGCCCATGCATCCAAAGAACTAAAGATGGAAACGGATCGGATTCGCATGGAATCGGATTCGGATAGCACTTTTTACCACATTTTAAATCGAATATGGATACGGATTCGGATATTCTCGGATATGAATGCAAAACGGATGTCTTGGATTCGGATTCGGATTCGAATTCGGATATTGACTTGCTATACGAGCTAACATTTAGCTATTTTCTTTATTAGTTATAAAATCGTTATACATGTACAAACTAAAATATAATAATATAATAAAGATATCTAGTTAAAAATAATTTATTTATCATTAATAAGTAAATACATAAAATAAAATTAGAACTAAAAATATATTGCAATAAACATATAAATAATTTTACTATATATAAATAAAAATATAGAAGTAATATTGAGATAAAATAAGAATATTTAAAAGTAAATTTAATCTTTTATATTATATATTTATTATAAAAAAATAATATGGGTGGTAAGAAATAAATATAATTTTTTAAATAGTCTTTGAATGAAAACGGATACGGATAGTGTCGGATATTGTTGAATACGAATCTGGAATCAGATAGAGAAAATCAATGAAAACCGGATTCGGATGTATCTACTTTACTACCACATTAAATTCGAATACAGATATTCATATTGATATTTAAACGGATACGGATACGGATATCGGATAATTCGAATATCTGCTATCCGTTTCCCA
This sequence comes from Panicum virgatum, assembly GCF_016808335.1. Classification (NCBI taxonomy): domain Eukaryota; kingdom Viridiplantae; phylum Streptophyta; class Magnoliopsida; order Poales; family Poaceae; genus Panicum; species Panicum virgatum. The sequence goes on along the minus strand of NC_053152.1, from coordinate 33,095,629 downwards.
TCCTTACAAAGAACCCCCTTGGGCTAAACATTGGCCTACCACTTAAGAGCTAAAGATTAGCACTCTAAATTATTCCTGGGCTAATCTTCCAAACAGGGCCCTGGACCAGCTGGTACCACAATTTGTAGTATTGGGTTGACTTGCCTAGAATTAAAGAATCCCAACAATCTCATGGCGCACCATTGATTCATAAGAACAGATCTCCCTACCAAAATAAAAGAAGAATAATGGATGTGCTTTTAAAAGTATCCACATTACGCACTTAACCTTGCCAAAAACAAGGACAAATTATTTAGTAGTACTTCGATTTCAATATGAAAGGCATGTTTTTATTTGGCCGATTCTGGAAATCAATAAATAAAGGCCATAATGTATATTAGGCATGTATTTATCTCATACTTATTTCCTCCCTAAACCCAAATCCCACTCTGCTTATATAAAGTCCAACAGGGCACTGTACCCATCTTCATCCACTGCAACATCAATCCGCCACCTCGATCAAGAAGGATCAAACCAAAAGAATCAAAGAGAGATCCATGGCCGCCACCAAGGCCGGTGTCCTTCTTGTCCTCGCTGCCCTAATCTCCTGCCATGCTCTCACGGGCAGCGCGCAGCAGATAGGTGGCACCTGTCACCTGTCGGACATCAAGGTCTCGCAGGAGAAGACGGGGAAGGTCGTGCAGGGGCAGCCGGAGTACCGGGTGACCTTCGAGAACCTGTGCGAGTGCCCGCAGGACTACGTCGACGTGCGCTGCAACCGCCTGCCCAGCGTCGAACCCATCGACAGCAAGCGGATCAAGGTGATGGATGAGCTCTGCATGCTGGCCACGACCCTGTTCCAGGGGTCCAAGATCTCCTTCACCTACGCCTGGAAGACGCCGCAGAACTTCACCGTCGTCAGCGCAACTTCGCGGTGCGGCGAGGGGAATGGTCCAAGGGTCTAGGCTAGGGGTGCCTGGAAAGGAACAATTAGCAATTGTTGACGTTCCTTGTGTGATTTCAATCCTGCTTGTTATCCTCCTAGCGTTAGTGTTCTTAATAAAATCGCTACACAAACTCTAGGGAATGGAAAGAGTAGCTTGGGTACCTGTATCGGCCTGTAGAACATTTAAGCAGTTATTATACAAACGGCCAGTGATTTGAATGTTTGCTTTTCAATCAACCTGTTCAAAAACATAAATAAAGATATAACAATCCATGTTCCTATGCAGTGGCAAAACATAAAGAAAACTCTCTTCTTGTGAAGTCCTCCTGTCTCTAGGTGCTAGCAATGTTAATCATCACATCCATATCAGCCGGTGCGAAGAACTTCGTCAGCTCCTATCTGCTCCATGAAGCCGTCATGGAGTCGGTCAGTTCATCGACCAGTTTAGGAGCAGGTGCGGTCGACAAGCGAACCGGCCCAAGGGATCCTAGCCAATTCATATTCCAATTTCTGGAGTTTCACCAGTCCCTGTTCGACGGATCAGGCCTTGCTTCAGCACATCCATTCTGTCTAATATTGCGCGCCAAATACGGGATGGTCTTGATCCTAGCTGCGCTGACAGAACAGCCCCTGCCGAATAGTATACTGATTTCAAAATGCGAGCACCACGTAAACTCTCATCCTGCAAAATTCCGCATGCTTGTTTTGCTTGTAGAGCTAAATTGAAAAGCTCTATATCCCTAAAACCAAGCCCAGCGAAGAACTTTGGTTTTATCGTGTCATCCCATACAACCCAACATGTTTTCCTCTTGCCTTCCTGGCTGCCCCACCAAAAATTCCGGATTAAACTGTGGGTCTGTCTCTTTGTCAAGTGACTGAGTTTTTATAAACACTTAAGTCACTACCGGAAACCGGCACTTTGCCGTGTACCCGGTTGTTTGCCGTGTGCTTTTTATCGAGCACACGGCAAAGAATCTCATGCTTTGTCGTGTTCCTTTTTTTTTACACAGCAAAGCTATATTTTGCCGTGTGCTTTATTTTGGCATATGGCAAATTAATAAATTTACTGTGTGTTTTCTACACATGGCAAAGTAATACAATTTTTTTCTCTTCTCATTTCGAAACTTCTTCGATACTCCGGATGTGTAGAAATTTTTAAAAAATAGATGTTTGACGTGTGCTAGATCAAGGCACACGGAAAATGACCAAGCTTTGTCGTGTGCCCTAGATCTGGCACATGGCAAAGTGAGATTTAAATTTTGTAAACGACTTCGGATGGGGAAATAGTAAAAGTTATGAAAGTTTGTAGCTGAGAATTTTTTTATTTAAATTCATTTAGGGTCTCAAACAAGCAATTTACACTCGGTTTAGTATAATATGTGGGGAATGAAAATGGAGTATAGATACAAATGAGTGTATGGTGCTTTGGTAGAGGAGGTTACACGCGAGGGGGAGGTCGTGAATTCGAATCCCAATAGCGCGTGAATATTGCTAGCGGCGTGTAGCGCGTGAAAAATGCCGAGACTTGTGACTTCGATGGAGCGGGCGGATGGTTGGGCAGTGGGGTCATCTTCAACTTAATATTTTTTTTTTGCTGTTTTCAAAACATTTTCTTATTTTTCAAAAAAAAATATTTGCTGAGTGTTTTTTTACACATGACAAACTTTTTGCCGTATGCCCGATAAAAGGTTCGCGGCAAAAGACCTCTTTGCCAATGTTTGTTTGCCATGTGCGGCACACGACAAAGGTTTTTATACACACACGGCAACTGTCGGGTTTCCGTAGTGAGTTATCCAAACTGATAGTTGGGTATCAATTAAAGCATTCAAATATAATTGTCAGTCATAGGGTCAGCGACACAGTAAATACTAGGTGATTTCCCATGCGTTGCTGCGAGACTTGAAATATAGAAGGAATATTATTTTAGCTAAATAAAAAATTAACAACATAACACTCGCAAAGTATGAGAAATTTTTCCTTTTTATTTCTTTATACTTTTTTCTTTTTCTCTCTTATTTTATTTTTTCCTGTTTATTTTCTCTACCTTTTCCTTTTCTCCTTTTCTTCTTCTTCTTTTCTTTTTCTCCCTTTAATCCTTATCCTTGTATTCTTATTATTATATTATTCTTTGCCCACCTCTTTTCCTCCCCATCAGAAAACCATAAAAAAGAAGATTGAAAACCAAACACCTTGTAGATGAGCGTAAACACCACCAAAGACATTTCATCTCCTTTTTCCTGCAGCATAGTTGGGGAGCGGATGGTGGGCATGGAGGTTGCAGCCCTGCAGCACAGCGGCGGCGTTACCGAAGATGAAGTCGACATTGCCCTTAGCTACAGTCGTGCCGATTAGGGCAGGGCATACCATAGGTGGAGTGGAGTTATTTAAACTCGATTGCAGGGATGATCTTTGGGTTTCTTCGTATTGCTGTGATGACCTTTGATTTTCTTTAGGTCCTCAGGTGTGTTTGTTGTGGTGGAGGAATTATTTGCGCTAAAATTGATGGCTTACAATAGTGACTTGCAGTTGTGCACATAAAATCAGTAGAAGGCATAAATAGAAGGTCTTAGTGAATGATGACGTGGATAGCTTGCATGTTGAGAGAAATAGAATTAATGACTCTTAGTGGGGACTAACTTTATGGTTTTATAGTTATTTGCGCTAAAATTGATGGCTTACAATAGTGACTTGCGGTTGTGCACAGAAAATCGGTAGAAGGTATAAATAGAAGGTCCTAGTGGATAATGATGTGGATAGTTTGCATGTTGACAGAAATAAAATTAATGACACTTAGTGAGGACTAACTTTATAGTTTTTATAGATTTCCGTTATTCCTAATGGGTCTGCTGATGTCGCGATGTTTAGATCCGTTATGATCTATTGAGTGGGTTTGTGGATTTGTTAGCTGCAATTAGCCCTGTGTATATTGGGATTCTTATTGTTCCGACTGTCTACAATTGGGCCTGTGTATGTTGCACTTCTTATGGTCTGCTGGTGGTTTCACAAGGCGAAAGCAATAGCTACATAACAGATGCGAGAGAAGCATACGAGATATACTTAATTAGAATAATATTCACATATTAATAATAGGGAAAAGTCCAATTTTCACCCTCGAATTATTGCAAAAGTCTGATTTTCAATCTTCAACTACGAAATCGGACAACATAGGCCATCCAACTGTCAAAATCGGGCAAATTTAGCCCTTGGGGTGGTTTTGCATTTTCTAAAAATTAAATAAATCTAATTAGATTAAAAAAATCAAAACTAATTCACTTTAAATCAAAAAAATGTGAAACTAGTACCAAATGTTTTCTAAAAATGTAACCTATCTATTATTGCTCCATTTGAATCTTAGTTATTAAAAATAATAGGCATAACTGCAGGTAGCCAAATATTATGAACATAAAAAAATTAGATCTGAATAGCTCACAAGTCATGTGACAATAGATAGGTTACATTTTTAGAAAACTTTTGATACCCATTTCATAATTTTTTGACTTAAAATGAATTACTTATAAATTTTTTAGTTTAAAATTGAATATTTTTAATTCTCACAATGGAAAACCACCTTCAAAACCACCCTAGGGGCCAAATTTGCCCGGTTTTAACAGTTGGATGGCCTATGTTGTCCGGTTTCGTAGTTGAAGGTTGAAAATCGGACTTTTTACGATAGTTGGAGGGTGTAAACTGGACTTTTCCCTTAATAATATACTCTTATGAAGTTTTTTTTTTCACGCTGGCACCAATGGGTTATTTCACCAACAAGTTAAATGCTCCGGAAGAATTGTATGATTCCGATGAGAGCACATTTGAGGTAGAAATCATTTACCCTGCTATCTACCAAAATTGAAAGAAATGAATGGATATTTATATCTTTGATGAAATACTAACTTACGATATAACCGTGTGATATATAGCATTCTGTGCATGTAACAACAAGCTGACTTGAAGGCCATACAACTTATACATCCGAATATCAAGATGTCATCCAAATGACACAGACAACTCAAATTCACCAGCATAGCAGTGGAAGCGGGTCAGATAACAGTGAGCTGTCTGTATGGAAGTGGTTCAAACGATGCATGATGGTGGGTTCTCGGCTACCGCGGCAGTGGCTATCTATGATGAGATTGTTGATCTTTGGAAGGAATTCAGGGAGATTTCCATTAGTCATTGTAACAGAGCTGGTAATGCTGTCGCCCATGAATTAGCTAGGCAAGCTTTACGGCAGGAGAGCTCTTTTGTTTGGATTGAGGAGCCCCCTCCCTCTATCCTTCATTTGCTTGTAAACAATGTAACTGTGTTAGTGAATCAATAAACTTTGCCTAAAGTTACAAAAAAAAAGTGAATTCAAATGGCATTGAGCAGGTGTTTGCTGTGGACAACAAGATGTGGCAAGTCAATTTCTACAAACATAATGAAAGTAGTGCATTCAGATAGCAGTGACATGTTATTTGATATGTGTTGGCGGTTAAAATTGGCAAATACTGAGGCCGACTAGTCAAACTGGATGGGCCAACCAGTCAGACCGCCCCGAGTCTGTGTAATTCGAGTCGAGTTAGATCTGTATTTTAGAGTTATTTTGTAACCCGATTTGGAAGGGGTACGTCCTCCCCGACCTATAAATATAAAGGCCACGGCCGATTGAGGTCATTCTACCAAATCGAACAAATATTTATTATTTTCTTCAAATGCTAGCTTTTTCAACATTTTCCTGTTTTTTCTCATCTCTATGGCGTTCAAAGGCGTTTTGGGTGGTCTGTTGACTCCAAGACAACCCTAGATCTCCAAGCTCCCACGGAGTCCCTCCCAAGCTTGGGGTTTTAGGTCTTGTAGTGCCTCTGCCTCCAATCAGTCTGACTGGTTGGCCGGACCGGTCTGCGTGAAGGCGCTGCTGGTGGTCGATTGTCGCGATCTGTGCGTTCTAGCGCTTGTGTGTTAGCCAATTCTGTGTCAACATACTTTTTCGTGACTCCGCTGGTGTAGAATAAGCATCCATCAGCAGCTATGACTGGTGATAAGGCAATTCCCTCCAAGGTAGATGCTACAACTATCGATGTCAAGTATGAAGACATACCTGAGGAGCGCCGCAAGCAATTCGAGGCCTAGCTCAAGAAGGAGCAAGAAGAGGCCACGAGGAGATTGCTTGCATGTTACGGGAAGACTCGGTAAGGTGTCATTGAGAAGGAGTCGTTTGTCATGCCTACAATCACGTTGCCAACCCCATCTACTACTACGTCTACTTCTGGTGCAAGCAATGTAAGTTTCAACGTAAACGATTTTGTTAAACAATTTGTAGATGCTCTTGGTAGTTGTAGCGAAAATGGCCTCTCATGCCATATTTCAATATAATATTTTGGTGATTGATATAGACAACACAACACTTGGACTAATATGATTGTTAAGAAAACCATTCTCAGGCTTTTAGGTTCAAGTGATGACAAAGAGAAGATAGGCGTAGCTAGGCCCGAAGGGCCACCCCTACGGGGGTTCCGCTCTAGGGCAAAATGAACTCACCGGTGCAATCACAGAGAAGGCCTGCGAGCTAGGGTTTGGCACCGGATTAACCGGCGTTGGGTATTTTACACTCGTCGGTGCATTGACTTGGAGTACGTCTGGAAGTTTGGTTTCACCGGTTGAACCGACGTTAGGAAATTTGTATACGTTGGTGCATTGACAGATGAAGACAGAGGAAATTCTATACACCGGATGAACCGACGATTGGGTCTTGGTGAACGTCGGTGCAGTTGTCCAGAGAGTTGGTTTTTAGAGTTCAAATAGCAACTACATTCACCGGTTAAACCGACGTAGCATCGGTTGATTGCCTGTACATGTAACGGCTAGTTTTTGAGGCAGGCAGTTTTAGTATCACCGGTTAAACCGACGATGGCTTTGGAGGTACGTCGGATTAACCGGCGTTAAGTGTTTTTCTGGCAGCTTTTCTCCAACGGCTATATTTGCTTGGGCTGCCTATATATACCCCCAAGGCCGGGTCATTTGAGGTTGCTGGAGTTCAAGGAAGTATACAAGAGCTAAAGATCATCTCCAACCACCATAGAGCTTCATTATACATCATATAGGCTTAAGCACACTTGTGAGAGTGCTTAGTGCTTGTTTAGGCTTAGTTCTTGAGAGAACTAGCTTGAGAGAAAGCCTTGCTGCGGCAAGCACCTTGTGTACTCGTCGTGTGACCCTCCGACTTGGTGTGGAGTGGCAACGACACTTTGTGCGGGGAAGGAGGCCCCTACTTGGTGTTAAAGCTCCAAGATAGTGAAGACGGTGCCGTGGTGACGCTTCGAGATAGACGGTGGCGGTGACCTCGTCTTTGTGACTTGGCGTCACTTAGCCTTTGCTTGTCGGGAGCCTTGGAGGCGTGGCAAGACGGTGATCAAGCGAAGAGGCTCGGCATCACACTTGTTCGTGTTGGACAAGTGGCCGTGGATGTAGGGAGGGACTTTGGTGTCCTAACCGAACCACGTTAAATCGTGTGTCTTGGTGTCTTCACGGGAGTTTGCATATCCTCTCCCTTACCGCTTTACTTACCGCATTACGTTTCCGCATTTACTCTTTCTTGCTTACCTTTACTTTCCTAGTTAGTTTGATTAGGATTGGCTATAGGTTGCAAGTCTTTTGGGGTAAGTAGAGGGTAGCATAGATAAACCTTAGTCATAACTAGCATGTGTAGGACGTGTTAGGTTTATCTTATGCAATTAGATTGAGCCCTAGGTTAAAAAGCGATTAGCGACCCTATTCACCCCCTCCCCCTCTAGGGTCGGACACCCCGGTGATCCTTACAGTAGTAGATTTGAAGAGTCGCAGAAGATTACGCAGGATTTGCTTATTGATATGAATCTGCAATTCAATGGTAATAAGGGAAAAAAGGTCGCTCATGATTATTTTAATGAAACCCCTAATGCTAATCATTCGGCTGCACAGACAGGTATTCCAGAATATGGTATGCCGCAGAATAATTTCGCAGGGCAATCACCACCACCAGGCTCAGTTTGGCCCACAACGACCCACTACCGTGAGACCTCTTACAACTGACAGCTGAGGCTACACAATCGTTACGATACTTTATGGACCTCCTACTCCCTAACCGAACGTGGAAAATTACACTGACATAAAATAGGGTTGTCACCAACTGCAGGCTACCTCTACAAACCATGGAAATGGACGACATCTAGCAACACTTGATTAACCTGCGAGGAGCCCCCACCCTTCGGATGGACAGACATCATACTTGAGCAAACTTTCGAATACTGAAATGGGTACCAGTGTACTAAAGCTAATTGTCTAATCATGCAAAGCATATTACAAAGCAAACTAATCATGAAACCTATGTCTAACCTCATAGGAGATAGATCATGCAAATATAAATAACTATAAGTTAATTCTATTACAAACAACCGACTGTTACAATTGAGAACTTGAGACGAACGCATACTTGTACTCCTGAGAAACCTCGAGTACCCGAAGACTACTACTTTCAGCCTAAATTCCACTAGGCTAAGAGCTAAACAAAAGAAAGAGCTTGAGCTTGCAATTTGAGGTGTGCCCTTATTCTTACCCCCCTCTCATATTTATGGAGGGATCGAGCACATGGGGCTTCTCGGCCAAGTTCCAGCAGGGGAGGCACTTGGAACCGACTTTAGAAAGTCTCAGGAAGCTTCACGCCAAGAGAGTAAGGCGGTGGTGCCAAGGGCCGGTCAGCCGACCATGTGTGGGCCCCAACCACCCCACTTTGGTTGGGAGGCTGCCCTGTGGGCCCTAAGGCCCAATCCAGCTGAGTGGCCTTCTGTCTTGCTCAGTTTCTGCTGCATGTGGGCTCTTTTGATCCTTTAAATGACAAATATTGTGTTCCGATTGGTCGAATAATTTCCCTTTGAATATAGGGTCCTTGCAACCTGCATTTTAGCTCATATTCCAACATTGCATATTTCCTAAGAGCATAGTGAGTTTTGTCATTATTTTAAATAAATATGCATGTAAGAAATGTAAATTCTCAAGATTTTCTGATCAAATTGACGCTTGAAAATAGTCTCCAGCAAGAGTCAACAAGCAGCATGTGCTGAACGCTGCCCGCCCCTTTGCCCAAGGTTGTCGATGCTTGCTGCATTCCGATCGCATAAAAAGATAAAAAAATAAATAATGTGAGAATGTAGTTATAAATGTGAAAAAGTTAATATCTCTCTACCTATTCTCTAATTCACCCAATCGATAGTACACATATTTGGAATGCTTAGTGCCAAAGTCACTGAATGGGTAAGTCACCAATCCAATCTCTTTGACAAATTGGGTGTCATATTAGCCATTTTAAAAATTCATAAAAAAGACAGCGACATGAATGTTAGTTCAGAGAATCTGTTGAACATAACCATGACGGAGCGGGAGACAACCATTGTAGATTCCAGTCGAGAAGATAAGGAAAGAGTGATTAGGATGTCTACAACAAATCAATTGATTTGTTTTGCAGTTGACTACCAGCCTTTGCATTCAGTTTTATGTTTAGTATTTCAATGGTTTTAGTTTTTCTTTTCGTAATATACATGTTTGCAAAGGGTTCGACTCTCTCGGGTAATTTTGTATCGATCCGAGCTTTCGCCGACGGCCGTAAGAAAGTTTATTTTCATAAGACTATTGACTCCCGGGAGCATTAAAATAAAGCCTTTGGAATGGAGGAAAAAACTGTAGGGATGTTTTACCGTACTAATCCTTCTAAAGGAAAATCCATCCAGGGGCTACACCGATATTGAGATTGGAATTTTTTCTCCTAATCCTTCCAAACACATTGCAGAGAAAAAACTGAATTTAGTGTTGCCCGAAGTCTCCAATCCAATTAACATAAATTCCACGTGAGACCAAGCCCAAGGTATTAAAAAAAAGCTTATTTTATATTATTGAAAAGATTTATATATTGAGAGACTGCAAAAATAACTCCTCCAATAAATCTAAAACTTCTACTGAGCATCTCCAAATGTTTCTTATATTTTCTCCCTAAAACTTGATGTTTGCCAACTCACCAAATAAGTATAGGGAAAAAATATCATCTCCTATAATTCTCTATTTTTTCTTCCCAACATGTGGACCCATACCTCTGCTGCCGCGATCCCTTCCCCCGTTGCGCCAAAATGATGGTGCATGCAGCTAGGGATGTACAGGCCCAGCTTAAGGGGAGGGGCAGCCAGGGCGACGGCCCGGGGCCCATGGAGTAGGGGGCCCAAGATCTAGTATGTACTAGGTACTAATATTTGGTCTAACTCGGAGTATACAAGTAGACAGTAGGTACGCAGACAGTCATGCAGGTCTTCTGCACTTCTATCCTCCTGCGTTGTGATCGCGGCTCAAGGTTCGGCATTTCATTTTCATCTACTTCGCTAGATTCGGCGTCGGGTGTATTCATTCTCTAGACGACCAGACACCAAAACAGGAGACCTGAGTCCGACGCACTCGGCACGTACTCACGCACATGCACGCACGCCGGCCAGTGTGGTGCCACCACGGCACTGTGGCCTGCGCGAGCATCTGCCGTCTAGGGGCTAGCACCTAGCACTAGGGCTCTAATAGGTTGCGGATAATGAGTCGTAAGTTGAATTTTCTAATTGTTAGGGTTCTTAACTTCTCATTTGACTAATTGCGAGGCTTCTTAATTTTTTAATTGCTAGGCACATATATATTCTAAATAAATTGCTACAGTTTTTTAAATTGCTTGGAGGTTCTTATTTGATTAATTGTTCTTGGTGATTTTGCATCAAAAAATGCTCGTAGAAATTTCTTTAAGCAGAACTGAAGGATTATTATACATGAAGTCATTGGAGTTTGGTTATTATTTAGGGTAATCATAACTCACATCATCATAATAATAGCTTTATACTTTTGTTATTTTAGTTTATAATATTAACATTATTCTTCATGAATTACATATAATATTAGAATTTCTATCTTTCTTTTAATTACAGTCTCAAATGAAAAATAGTTAGTCTACATGGCCTATAGTGTTTGGCTCGCCTTGAGGCCCTTGAAAACCATGAGCTGGCCCTGGGGATGTAAATGGTACGGATATTTTCTGACTGTATTCGAATTCGATCCGATCTAGAAGGGTTTTTATCCGTCCGTATCCGTTTCCGAGTATTCAATATCCGTATCCGAATATTCAAAAGTTACATTTTTATGATGTCGACATCCATTGCAATCTTATCCGGCAAAAACTAACACTATCTGTATTCGAATAAAATATGAAAACAAATACGATATCAGTAATATCCGTCCGTATCCGATCCGTTTACATCCCTACATGCAGCCATGGTGGTGCCCCCTTGCGAAGGCAGCCAGCAGGGCGGCGCAGGCCCTCCACGGCGCAGGAATCCAGGGTAGCGCATGCCCTGCACGGTGCAGGTTGCCAGGGCGGCACATGCACTCGACCCTGCAGACCCTCCATGGCTTCTCATCCCGTTGGCACTACGCACGCCGCCATGGGGAGGCGGAGCAGCCCCCCCCCCCGGCGGCCACTGGGTCTTCGATTCCATGGCCCGCACGGGAGGTCGATGGCCCTCCTTCTATGGTGAAGGGGTCGCCTCGAAGCAGTCCTCTGACGTTGTCTTTAGGTTGACCTTCTTTGGGGAGGCAACCTTCCGCGTCGAGGGACGGGAGGTTGACCCGCGGCGTCTATTTATCGCACGCGCGAGTGCGATGCGTGCTATCACAGAAGGCACCGCTGCTACTGTGCTTCTTCCCCGGCGAGCGCGGCGGCCGGACTTCGGAGTTGGGGGTTGGGCGGCCGCGAGGTTTGTGAGCTACAGGAGGGGGAGGGGGTGGGCAGGGATTGGTGGTTGGTGGGGGAGCGGCCGCCGGCGGCCGGGGTGGTAGAGGGCGGTGGCAGACCTTATGTTCCGGGGTTGCCGGTGCTTGGGGTGGCGCTGGCCACCGACGGCCTTAGAAGAGGCGTGGGGGGGGGAGCAGGGAAGCCCGACGGCTGCGAAGGTCGGCGGCGGGGATGCCGTCGGCCGGGGGCGGTGGATTGACATGCGTTGGGCCAGGCATCGGGCGGGGGAGCTCGAGTCGGAGCAGATTAGCGGCGGCGGCGGAGGGCGGCGGTGCCGGAGCCGGGGGAGGCGGAGGAAGGCGGGGGTGGAGGACGAGAAACTCTTCTGCGATGCTTCGACGGCAAATCCCAAAGAGCGATAAATAGAAGCCCCCAGGTTGACCTGGGATCCTGGGCGCACGAGCAAGAAATCCGTGACAAAGAAAAAACAGCGTGGGAAGGGAGGATCGGGAGGAGCTATGGTGTGCGTATTTTTAAGCACGAGAGAGAGATTTGCCAATTGTTAGGAGATGAGGAATTAGTATAGAGAACTATTGGAGATGGTTTTTTTTGCCCTTTTACAAACAAATAAGGATGGAGAAGTGAGATTAGGAACTCTTAGAGATGCTGACATCATCCAATACCAGTTACTAGGAAAGAATTATTGGGGACTGTTGGAGATGCTCAATACAATTTCAACTATAACAGTACCGACACTACAAATTCAGATGGCATTTGTGAGTTGTAGCCTGTAGATAAGGATGGATCTAAACATCCGAATTCTTAGAACAAATTTGATATTTTAAAATAGATATGCTTAAAATTTTATGCTAATCTTTTTTTATATTATCAAGCATATTATTACACATAAGAATAAAATTTTGTATAGATTTTTTTATGTATTATTTGCTCCCTACAATTAAAAAGGTGAAAAAAGATTCGAATCCGTATCCGATCCGTATTCAAATTTTTATATCTATTATTTGAGAATATATATGATAAATTTGAGGTTTAGTTTTTATGAATCTTTACAAGATCAATGTTAAATACAAGATTATGAATTTACATAGTAAATCTATATCTTATTTGTCCATAATCGAAGAAAAATGATCAAAAATCTGACATTCGAATAGACATCCGAATCCATCCTTACCTGTAGACCTGGAGAGTACTTGTACTCAGAGAAATCGGCGCCTTCTTTTTTGATATCTAGTTAAGCGACCTTGACAAGGTCCTTGAGCTTCCTGACGAACTCAGTTGCATACCCCTTCTGCACAGCGTCGTCCAGAAGGAATTCCCTCCACTTCCTCCCCTCACCGTCCCCCCCGGCTGCCATGGCAGCAGCTACTGCATCACTGACAGCATCGCGGCCAAACCATCCGTCCTCACCGCGCCGCACCACCTCCACACCGACGTGGAGCTCGCGCGCGAACACCGCTGAATTGATGTACTGATCGGTATTCATGGGCAGCAGCACCAGCCGGCAGCCGGCGGCGAGCCCCTCCACCACCGAGCTGAACCCGGAGTGGTTCACGTAGCACCCCACGCTCGGGTGCTGCAGGATGCGCTGCTGCTGAACCCACCCCGTGTGCAAGACCCCTCGCCCCTTCACCCTCTCCTCCAACCCCGGCGGAACGCGCGCCGCGAGCTCTGCCTCGGCGTCCGCACCCTTGGGAAAATTGAGCACCACCAGGAACGGCCGATTGGTGGCCTCCAGGCCGAGGAGAAGCTCTGTCGCTGCGGCGGCCGGCAGGAACGTCTCGCTGCCGAAGGAGGCGAAGACGACGGCGTTCTCCGGGAAGGAGGACAGCCAGCTGGACCACCGCTCCTCGAGCTCTCCTTGCGGCGGTTCCGGGACGACGGGGCCAGCGAGGAGCACGGGCTTGCCGATCTGCGCGGAGAAGTAGTCGATGTAGGGGCCCTCCATCTCGGCACAGGTCTTCATGACGGCGGCGGCGCAGCCCTCGAAGCAGGGAATGAAGCGGTGATACACGCTCGGCAAGCTGTAGAAGCTCTCATACGCGTACGTCAAGTCGGCGGCTTGGTACGCCGGCAGCGTGACGAGCGGCGAGTCCGAGGTAAAGCCGGCGGGGGCCGCCATGAGGTCGTGCGCGGACGGGCACCGCCCGCCGGGGCACCGAGCGGGGACGGCGAGCAACGCGAGGGTCGCGGCGGAGTAAACGTTGAAGTAGAGCGGCTTGATGCCGAGCGGCGCCGCGACGTCGCAGACCCACGGCACGGCGAAGTCGAAGATCACGGCGTCCGGGCGGAGCTCCGCCAGGAGCGCGGCGACCTGCGGCCGGGTGCCGTCGAGCGCGACCTTTAGAAGCTCAGCGCCATCGGCGGAGAGCTCTGCGGTGCTTGCGGCGCCCGCTGGCAGGCCCGGCACGCTTGGCAGGTCCAGCGGCGCGACCTTCACCGTCCCGGCGGCCTCCGCCAGCATCGCCTCGACGCGGGTTACGTTCCCGGCGGCCGTCAGGAACGTTACGCGGAAGACGCCGTCGCCGGATCCGACGATGAGCCTGCGCGTCAGCTGGGCGAACGGGCTGATGTGGCCGAAGGCGAGCCAGGGGAACATCACGATGTGAGTGGGAACGGCGGCGCTGCCATTTCCACCGCCTGACATGGTGGTGCTTGGTTGGGCGGGGTGCTGGCTGTCGCTGCCTGTTTTTACTTGGGGAATGAAGAGGCTTTGATTTGGGGTTTAATTTCTCATGCCGGTAATATTATAGAGACGACATCCACTGACGAACGGGTGAAGAAGCAAATCTCCAACTACCACCATAACAAGAGCGCATCTCCATTATTGCTGGGAGGAGACTCTATGCCGAGGCCTTAGATTTCCATGCTAAAAATTTTGGAATAGAATCTTATTATTTCGAAGTACTAAATAAAATTTATTTGTAAAACTGTTTGTATGGATGGATCGTAAATCGCGAGATGAATCTGATGAGGCTAATTAATCTGATTAATTTATAATTAGCAGATGATTAATGTAGCATCACTGTTATAAATTATTGATTAGGTAGGCTCGTTAGATTATCTTGCGATATATAATTTATTCGTGCAAAAAATTTTATAAATAGATTTATTTAATACTCTATGTATGGATGTGTTCAAATATTCGATATGACATTTTTGGATGTAAAATTTTGGGATCTAAGCGAGACCGCTTCCTCTATGCCACGGCCTCATCACCTGACAACATCAGTCGATATAGAGACGTTATACCGATTTCTGGTATCGATCGTTTTAACTTGAGTTAGGATAAAGTTATACTGACGTGGGGACGGGGACGTGGGGTGCTGGCTGTAGCTGCTTGTTTTTTCTTGGACATTGAAGAGCTTTGGGTTTCTCAGGCAGGTAATATTATAGACGAAATCCACTGACAAACGGAGGAAGAAACAAATCTCCAACCACCACCGTAACAAGATGCTACAATATTGTATTATTGTTGGGTAGAGAATCAATTCAACGAGTTGCACGAGCCGCTTGCTGACAACGGTCGCATGATATTGGAAGGCACCGTTTGGAAGGATTTCTCCTAAAATGAATTCACTTGTGAAGCTAAAGTCGATAAAGCTAAAAACAATGGCTTCATCCGGTGTCTAATTTATTTTTACCTCAGCTTATTGCAAAACAGCTTTACCCTTAAAATATCTCAATTTACGCGAAACAGGTGAAGCCGAAACAGGTAGAAGCTCTTCCAAACCGGATCTAATTCACAACAGGCCACGTGCTAGCCCAAGGTCAATAAACAAAACTAATGAACCTACACCTATTGGGTTGATGTATTTCATCAGTTTGCAGAAACTAAGCTCAAGTACTAGTCTCATGGCAATGGGGACCTTGTCAAAAGGTATTCTAAATTCTATCTGAAGGCAACAGTATGTTGGAGAACGTTACTTCGACTAGGATATTACTATTCAAGATCACAACGAATATGAAAAGCGGAATGAAGACAAAAGAACGGGGGCTTGGAATAATGCGAACCTGTGGCTGAGAACCGAACCCCACGATTAGTAAGCTCAGCTCTACGTAGCTTTACTGATTGAGCGTTGCAGGCTACAGCTAGTATTTCCGTCATTCACACAGACGTTTTAGTGTGTGCAAAGTGATCAGGCTAGTCCGGACTCCGCACTACCGTAGACTATAACTCTCTCAAACATTCTCATGCATGTAATATGAGCATAAGAATACTACTACAACTTTTTTTAGAGAAAAAATCACCCCCCCATCCCTCTAACAAGAGGAACAAAGCATTCAATAGGTTCTAATAATCATCACATTAGGGGCGCCAGCCCACGTAAGATTGATCTATTAATGCAGGAACAAAGCTAGACATGTTGGTGTCCCTATGGTTCAGTTGTGAAGGTGCTTTGGCTTCTGAAATAAGCCAAAAGCCAAATCAAAGGAAGTCCATAAAAGCTGTTTTTTTGTGGTTCATTCTCCACAGCTACTCTCGAGGTGCTTGTGTGAATCTTTCAGCGAATTTACTCGCAATGCCACTGCTTATGAGCGTACCAGTTCGTTTTTTCTTTCCCCTGATGCTTCTCTCGCTCACTCCCCTGACGCGGCACTGCCCTCTGGCGGCAATGCCCCTCTGCCTCCTCCCCTCGAGCCCGCGATGGCGCCCGTCCGCAACACGCGTCCGTCTTCTCCTCTGGACCAACGGCACCTCTCCCTCAGCATTTTGCACCGGATCCAGGCCATCCGCTGGCCAGCCCGCCACTACTCGTCCGGATCTACCGTCCTGGCCGCTGGAGCTCCGGCCGCGTGTCTGCATGCAGCCCCACTACCACCGGCTAGGGTTGCAGGGCCGGCAGCCCGGAAGGCCACGCCGGCAACTTGCCCCTCGACACCGCCCCTGCTCAAGGCCCTCGGCACTGCCATGGGCTCCGTCGCCAGGTGCGGCTTCCTCATGATGGTGCTCGTCAACGTGGTGCAGGTGAAGCTCGGCTTCCTGGTCGCTGTTGTGCCGCTCGTGCTCGTCCCCGCCGCCATGCTCATATACATCGACATCGTCTTCTACGCCTTCAGCCGCTAGTAGATCGTCTACAAAAATTAAATCCTCAGATCGCGTGTGTGACCTGGTCTGTACAATGCAGCTAACATTTGTAAATTATGAGGTCTTGTTGTAAAGATCACCGGGGTGTCCGACCCTAGAGGGGGAGGGGGTGAATAGGGTACCTAGTTCGTTTTCTAACATAGGGCACAATCTACTTGCATAAGATAAACCTAACACGTCCTACACATGCTAGTTATGACTAAGATTTATCTATGCTACTCTCTACTTACCCCAAAAGACTTGCAACCTATAGCCAAGCCTAATCAAACTAACTAGGAAAGTAAAAGCACGCAAGATAGAGTAAGTGCGGAAACGTAAAGCGGTAAGTAAAGAGGTAAGTGCAAGAGGGATGCAAACTCCCGAGTAGACACGGTCATGTAACGTGGTTCGGCTCAAACGCTTACGTCCACGGAACACCGAGGCTCTTCCCATCACCGTCTTGCACTAGGCCACCAAGGCGCACCGGCAAGCAAAGGCAAGTGTCCACAAGACACCGAGTCTCGTGCACCGCCACCTTCTCCCTCGGTCACCCGGCCGAAATCCACTACGGAGCTTCTCCACCAAGGAGGGGGTCTCCTCTTCCCCCGTACAAAGTGTAGGCACCGCTCCACACCAAGTCGGAGGGTCGTCGACAGGAATGCTTTGCTTGCCTCGGCAAGACTTCTCTTAAGCTAGCTATCTCAAGTACTAAGCATATACAAGTGCACAAAGCACTCTCTCAAAGCTTCTCACAAGCTAGATATGACACTAAGCACTTCTAGGATGGTTGGTGATGGATCTTTGCTTGGGCAGCACTTTCTTCAGCCCTTTAGGCTTCCAACCATGTGTGACAACCGGTCATGGGGGTATATATAGGCAGCACAAGCAAATATAGCTGTTGGAGAAAAGCTGCCTGAAAAGCCCCTAACGCCGGTTAATCCGACGCTCCTCAAATAGCCATCGTCGGTTCAACCGGTGATACTAAACTGCCCGCCTCAAAAACTAGCCGTTACGTGTACGGGCAATCAACCGATGCTGCGTCGGTTTAACCGGTGAGTGTAGTTGTCTTGTGAACTCTGAAAAACTAACTCTCTGGACAACTGCACCGACGTTCACCAAGATCCAATCGTCGGTTCATCCGGTGTATAGACCTTGCCTTAGCTTCTGGATCCATTGCACCGACGTATTCAACTTTCTTCAGTGTCGGTTCAATCGGTGCACTCTGCTAACTGAGTCTTCTCTGAGCCCATTGCACCGGTGAGTGTAATTTGCCTCACGCCGGTTTAACTGGTGAGTGCAAATTACCTCTGTCTTGGTCCTTTCGACCTGATTTCTTCGGGGTTTTGTATCTTTTCATCCCTTGGACATATAAGTATGATAATGATCATCTTAACACATATATTAGTCCAAGTGTTGTGTGTGTCATCAATCGCCAAAACATTATATTGAAATATGGCATGAGAGACCATTTTCGCTACAATCTCCCCCTTTTTTGGTGATTGATGACAACACAACCAAAGCAAGCAAGATGAATTGCAAGAATATGAAATTGATACCAATTTGAAAAGTTAGAAACTACTTAGCTTGCGCGGATGACATTTCAATGCTCATTTTAAAAGCCACTGGCATTTGATTAGTCCATAGGACGAGATGCTTCCGGCTTGATAGCAATTGTGAAACAATGGCTTGTGGCCAATGTAAGACAATTGTGTGGTTTGAATCATATGAGCAATGAAAATTTTTGTACCTTAGTCTATGGGATCATCAAATTGCACTTCTCTCTCATATTGACTAAGTAACTCCCCCTATCACCATGCATCCTTTTGCATTGCATTTTCCATTCCCCCCCTTACTAATGGCATCATTTACTCTAGACTATTTGATTGCTTTTAGGGTACATTTCTCCCCCTTTGTCATCAAACACCTAAAAGCTTCATAACCACTAGCAACAAGGAGCATTAGTAGCAAAAGAAATTTACTAGTGATAGAGTGTTACACCAACTAGATTTGGCATATCTCCCTTTTTTTGAACAAGCTCCCCCCTTTTTCAAAGCTTGTGGCACCTCCTATCTTGACACCAATTGTGATGCCAATTGTGACTTGTAGGGGTAGTGTTCAAAAGAAATTTGAACTCATGGAGATAGCTCTAGGTGACTACAACAAATAGCACTTGTAAAGCATATTAGTCACACAAACGTAAGTTATAGAGTTAGCTCCCCCTAAATGTGTGCATTAGTGTTTGAATCACTTTAAACAGATGTATGCATTTGTAATTCACATAATGGGGATTTAACTTCATAACTTGCTAATCATGGCGTCATAAGCAAGCAATTGATATCAAAAACATTTTTACCACGAATATGAGAGATATCAAATTTCAAGATATGCTATGAAAGACATATGCCATGTGAGAGAAACTATTAAGCTCATGTAGGTTGCAACAAGATATGATAAAGCATAGACAACCTACCATATGAAATTTCTAGGAAAGCATATCAAAAGAAAAATTCCAATAGTAAAGATAAGATCATGCATTCCTAGAGAGGCATTGAGCTACAATGATGCATGAATGATATCAAATGAAATTGAGATCATCCTTTTACATTCCTCATTACCTCATATGTAGGGGAGGGGAATTTGGGTCACTAATCTTTAATCCATAACTTGGCTTTAATTCAACTTTTCATGATGCATCGCTACTCATGCATCCCAAACCTTGCCAAGCCTCCAAATTCTCTGTTGTGCTTGTTTGGCGCCTAAGTTTTAGGGATCCAAACCTTTTGAGAGCCATCCATGGTATGAATAATATCCTTGGGCACCCAAATAGGCCGGTTCTATCCATATGTTCTCCACCCCATGACATGAGCTACCACCTTGCCATTCTTCTTCTTTTCAAGTATGTAGTGGTTTCTCTTTTGCTTGTTCTTGTGGGTGGGCTTGGTGTACATGTATGATGCCTTCAAGTTTGGAGATGGGTTTTTCTTGATCTCCTTAGCCTTCTTTTGGCCCTTCTTGCTCTTGTTCAAGTTTTTGGGCATGCCGTTTTCTTTGCCCTTTGCTTCGCCCTCTTTTTCCTTGCATTGGTAGGACTTATGGCCTTCTTTGCAACACTTGAAGCAAGTCACGGTTTCTCCCTTCTCAAGCTTCTTCACGCCCGTAAGGGGGTTATCTTGAGAAGGTTGGGCTTGCTCTTGAGTGTACTTTCCTTTGAGCCGTCTCAAGTCCGCTATTAGCCTTTCTACCTCTTGTTTGAGCTCATCATTTTCCTTAGATATGAGATCATCACATGTTTCTACAATCACATCCTCATTGCAAGGGGTTAGATCACAAGAGGTAGACGCATCTACCTTGATGATAGGTGTTGTACAAGGAATATTGCAAGGAAAAGATTCATCCGATGATGATCTACTTTTAGATTCAAGGCTCTCATATTTCTTTTTAAGCTCTTCATGCTCATTGTCTAACAAATTGAATTTGTTTAGCAAGTTCTCATATCTTGAGACAAATGAAGCATGAAGTTTTTCTTTAGCCTTGAGAGCTTTGATTTCTTTATTTTGTTTAGTGAGATGTTCTTGTTGATTATGAAGAAGTGTCATCATCTCACTAATTTCATCAGTTTCAACATCGGATTCATCATTGGAGGAGGAGTCATCACTTACATCGTTATTACCTTGTACCATGAGACACATGGGAGGTGGTGATGATTTCCGAGGGCGATGGGTGGTGGAGCTCTTGGAATTTTTCTTGTGACTTGAGGTTTCACCACTTTTCTTTGGCTTGTAGATGGCAGAGAGAGCTTGAGATCTTGATTTGTTCTTTTTCTTCGCCATCTTCTCCATCCCAACCGCGCTCCCTCTAATGAGAGTTTTGTACCCAAGCTCATAGAGCTCATGTACATGCTCGGCAATCTTGCGGTGGTGGTATAGCACGGCCCTTGGATATTCTTCATTACTTGAACTTGATTCATCATCACTATCTTCCTCATCCTCTTCTTCTTGTTCACTTGAGCTTGATGAGTCTTGTCGCCATGGTTGGTGCTTGCATGAGTGCTTGGCGGCGAGACTCTTGTCGCTTGAAGAAGAAGTGGACTCTTGCTCCTTCTTCTTTGTCATCCCCATACTATATTCATGGGCGATGATTTGATTGATGACTTGGTTTGGAGTAAGCTTGATCAAGTCTTCTTTTTGCAAGAGTGAGTAGATGATGTCATGGTCGGGCTTCCGAAGGCTTCGGAGGATCTTCCGGTTGATCTCCCAATCCTCAACTTGATTGAGACCTAAGGCATTAATTTCATTAACAAGAATATTTAATCGTGAGTACATGTCATGAGCATTTTCATTTGGAAGTTGTTTAAAGCTACTAAGCTCCTCGCCGAGAATATGATATTTTTGATTGTCAACATCCTTTGTGCCCTCATGATTATCGATGATTTGGGTCCATAGCTTATGAGCATCTTCACAAGCATAAACACTATTAAACACACTATCACATAAAGCGGACAATAGAATTGATTTAGCAATGGCATCATATTGTCGCTCGGCCTTAGTCTCATTTTTCTTGCCAACCTCGGTGACATGCCAAAACTCAAGCCCCCGAGCTTGAAGGTGTGCTTGTATAAGCACTTTCCATCATGAAAAACCCGTGCCATAGAAAAATGGAGCCCTATCGGTACGCATCCCTTCCCCGGACATGATACTCACTCGACGGTGAAGTCGACAGGTCTCCTACGAGATTTCTCACAAATTTACGAATGGAATTGGCTAATCTTCGTAAGAGGTGTGAGACCAAGCTCTGATACCAATTGTAAGGATCACCGGGGTGCCCGACCCTAGAGGGGGAGGGGGTGAATAGGGTCGCTAATTCGCTTTCTAACCTAGGGCTCAATCTACTTGCATAAGATAAACCTAACACGTCCTACACATGCTAGTTATGACTAAGGTTTATCTATGCTACTCTCTACTTACCCCAAAAGACTTGCAACCTATAGCCAATCCTAATCAAACTAACTAGGAAAATAAAGGCACGCAAGATAGAGTAAGTGCGGAAATGTAATGCGGTAAGTAAAGAGGTAAGTGCAAGAGGGATGCAAACTCCCGAGTAGACACGGTCATGTAATGTGGTTCGGCTCAAACGCCTACGTCCACGGGACACCGAGGCTCTTCCCATCACCGTCTTGCACTAGGCCACCAAGGCGCACCAGCAAGCAAAGGCAAGTGCCCACAAGACACCGAGTCTCGTGCACCGCCATCGTCTCTCTCGGTCACCCGGGCCGAAATCCACTACGGAGCTTCTCCATCAAGGAGGGGGTCTCCTCTTCCCCTGTACAAAGTGTCGGCACTGCTCCACACCAAGTCGGAGGGTCGTCGACGGGAATGCTTTGCTTGCCTCGGCAAGACTTCTCTTAAGCTAGCTCTCTCAAGAACTAAGCCTATACAAGTGCACAAAGCACTCTCTCAAAGCTTCTCACAAGCTAGATATGACACTAAGCACTTCTAGGATGGTTGGTGATGGATCTTTGCTTGGGCAGCACTTTCTTCAGCTCTTTAGGCTTCCAACCATGTGTGACAACTGGTCATGGGGGTATATATAGGCAGCACAAGCAAATATAGCCGTTGGAGAAAAGCTGCCTGAAAAGCCCCTAACGCCGGTTAACCGACGCTCCTCAAGTAGCCATCGTCGGTTCAACCGGTGATACTAAAATGCCCGCCTCAAAAACTAGCCGTTACGTGTACGGACAATCAACCGATGCTGTGTCGGTTTAACCGGTGAGTGTAGTTGTCCTGTGAACTCTGGAAAACTAACTCTCTGGACAACTGCATCGACGTTCACCAAGGTCCAATCGTCGGTTCATCCGGTGTATAGAACTTGCCTTAGCTTCTGGATCCATTGCACTGACGTATTCAACTTTCTTCAGCGTCGGCTTAACCGGTGCACTCTGCTAACTGAGTCTTCTCTGAGCCCATTGCACCAGTGAGTGTAATTTGACTCACGCCGGTTTAAACGGTGAGTGCAAATTACCTCTGTCTTGGTCCTTTCGACCTGATTTCTTCGGGGTTTTGTATCTTTTCATCCCTTGGACCTATAAGCCTGATAATGATCATCTTAACACATATATTAGTCCAAGTGTTGTGTGTGTCATCAATCGCCAAAACATTATATTGAAATATGGCATGAGAGGCCATTTTTGCTACACTTGTTTAGTTCGCAAATTTTTTTGGATTTTGGTACTGTAGCACTTTCGTTGTTATTTGGCAATCAATTTCTAATCATAGACTAAGGTAGGAAAACTTTTGGGAACAAAACATGACCTTAGATGCTTATGATATTGTTTTCTAGTGTCCATACTTTGAGCAAAGTGAATCTGGTGCCAACTTTCATCCGTATTCTGCACGTTGGATATTGTCGAATGAACCATATGTCATTTTGTAGACTTGCTATCTTTGTATTTAATAAGATTCCCTTCCTAAACTGATAATTTGCATGAGACATAGTGAACAAAATAATAATTTGTATTCAATTGGAATATCAACTATCCCTCAGCATTTAAGGGGCATTATAGTATAGACATTTTCCAGTAAAACTACACTATCACATCCATTGTACAAACGGCTTTTGACTTTTTCACAACAGCTTTTTCCATAGCTCATAGCTGTGACACCTCAGGTGTCTAGTTACTAAGTTAAAGTTAGTATGTGAATAATATGCTTATTCTTGTTTGATTGTTAAAAATTTTGCAGTGCGAAATATGGGTATTTTGGTCATTATGAAAAATTGCAAGCCCCTTTGTGCAAAAGTTTTGACTTAGGGAGAAATTTCAACTTTGTTATGGGCTTTATTGAAAATATGCTAGAAATAATTACTTTAGTAGCATTGTTGCATTTAAGCCCAAAAATGTTGTAATTTTGCTATTAAAAGTATTTTATCCTTAATGGAATAAAGTTTATTTGGATCTTTGAAAATATCTTCAAATTCTTTGATCTAGTGAGAATTTGCATAACATGAAAGTTGTAGATCGTGAAAAATTGAACAAGTTTCATGTTGGACACTTTTTCATCTAAGCCCAAGATCAACGGGAAAGTTTACTTTTCAGTTTAGTCCCTAAAATTTTGGAAATTGCAAAACCACCCCTGGGATCTCTTTCTTCTTCCTCTGTCCACTGAAACAGGGCGCCACCGCCTCTCGCCGTGGTTTTGCCCCGCCGCCACTGTTCCCCGCCCCCAGTCTCATCTCGCCTCCTCGAGGCACCGCCTCAGCTGCTCCACGCGTCGCGCATAAGCCCCACTGCCACCCGAGCCGCCTCTGCCTAGCGCCCTTCACGCACGCCACGCCGCCGCTCCTTGTCACGACCACCGGCCGCCCTTGGAGAGCTAGCTCTGCCGCTGGGAGCTGCCCACAGTCTCGACGAGCCTATCCCCTTCCCTGAGTGCTCATTCTCTCCCTTCTTTGGCTATAAATGGCCCGGCCGGCTCTGACCTCTACATCTACCACCGCCCTCTCCATTAGCGCCGCCGCTCGCCGGCCACACGCGGAGCCCCTCCTTCGCTCTTCCTTATCCCCAACAAAACCCCTAGCAAGTATCCTCTCGGCGTCCTGTAGCTCCTTGGCCCGTTGCTGCTTGCCCTCGCCCGTCTGAGCACCTCCCGCCGCCGCCATGGTCGCCGCCACGGATAGCTCGCCGTCGAGTTCGTCATTCCGCCCTTCCCCGGCTCTAATTAACCCCGGGAATGGAACCTCCTCGTCCCCGTAAAGCTTCTGAGCCCAGCCATCACCGCCCCCTCTCGCCGGAGCATCGCCGCGCCGAGCGGCCATTGCCGTTGGCGACCCTGCTCCATCGAGCCGCCGCCTCCGAGCACCTCCCTGCGCCCCAAGACCACCCACAGGTGTGCAAGGACCTTCTATAGCTCCTCCACCTCGGGGCCCTCCTCTGTTCCTATTTCCGGCCAAGGGCTTATTTGCAAGGATTTAAAAACCTCCAGGGACCTTTCTGCAAAGAAACAAGTACCTTTTATTCTTTTCTTGTGAGCTTTGAAAAATCCTAGAAAAATGTAAAAAAATCAAAAAAATGTGAAATTAATTTTGTTGTGTTCCTTTTAATTAGATCTATCATTTGGTCTGATAAGTTTGAAATGTTTCCTTGTGTGATTAAATTTAAAAATAGGATTAGTTCATAGATCTTTTAAATTTGTATCTTTTATTTTGGAGCCATGTTTTAAATAAGCTTTGAACCATGTGACCTTTGAAGCATGTCAAGCTTTTCAAAAATTTTCAAAACACATTAGTGAACTTTAACTCATGCTTTTAAAATTTACTTCTCTATATATTGCTTATATCTTAAAAGATGTATTAAAAAACCCTTCTGTGGTTTATTTTGAAATAAATCCCCCTTTTAACTTCAAATCATGTTTCTTAGTGTAGCTAGTTTTGTTATTTTATGGAATTTATTATGTTTACTTTTACTCCATAAATGACTGTCCAGTAAATAGAAAATGAATGGTTGTTTTCTTGAATTTAGTTTTATTGGATAATAACTTTTTAGTGAAGGAAAGCTATACTCAAGCACTTCACTAATTCAACTACTGCATTGCATATAGAAATAATATCACTAGTCGACGGAATGTACGAACTTATCCAGGAACTAGACAAGAATATTTATGAAGCGCAGACCAACGTTACGGAATTAACTGAAGTTCCGAACGTCGATTCGGAAGAATCAAAATCCACTGACTTTATAGATGTCACTAAATGCAAAAGCCCCGGTGCATAATCTTATTATTTTAAATTATGCAATCTATTACTATTTGTTTGTGCATTTAAGTTATTTGAGTTGAATGAAAACTTTAGATGTATAATTTTAGGTACCTTTGATTGAACACTAGAACTGAGTTTGTTTAGATGCTATGCTAATAGGACCGGTAAAAGTCGGGTGATTTCCTGTCACTCGCGAGATTTATAGGATTTGATTGTTTACATTCTCGCAATCACTATAAGGACCATGGATGGATTTGGTCATCAGCTTCATTGGAGATCCGTCTGTGTTGATAAATTACTAAGGCCGTAGTGTGTAGTAGCGGTGGTTAAGCATTTGAAAGTACTAGCAAGATGCCGTAAATATAGTACGCTGCAAGCCTAGTAACTGATCGGCCCGGCAAGTGGACATACCTTCCACTCTCTCTTAGAGAGAGGGATATATATATATATACATATATATATATATATATATTATATTGCAACACCGCGACTACAAAGATGTGGTGGTTCTCTGTAGTCGGGGAGAGTGGACCTGTCCCATAAACCGGAATGAGAAGCCAAAAGTTGCTTGGGAGTGACTCAATAGTGCTTCAAGCGTGTGTGCTAAGTTTATCCTTGCAAGGTTGGAATTAGATTCAGAATCGTCCACTTCTCACGAAGATTGAGACTGCTTAATCCCTTTGCTGCATAGAGTAAGAAGTGAAACCATGATGATATTAATTTGGGTGAATGCAAATAATTTCTCTACCATATTTATATAGATAGGTGCTTACCTAGAATGGTTAATACAACTAGAATCTGAAAGCTAAAACTTGAAATTAAGGGTCTACTCTTTGTGGCTTTTCAGCAAAAGAAACCTCAGAACTTTCACAAACCTTTGCATGTCTAGTTAAAGGGATATTATATACCCTTCTTAGGGTCAGCCTTGCCGAGTATTAGTATACTCAGTCTTGCTTGTGATTTTGTTTTCAAGTAATCTTTGGCATACTTGGTGAGATTGGCGTCATGTACGGGCTTCATCATGATGTCATATATCGTCGCTAGATGTCGCTATCTTTTCCGCTATTTGTAAACTCTAAAGAACTTATCTGCTTTCAAATTTCTAAGGTATCCTGTTTGAATCCTCCAACTTAGTTTGTAATAACTTTTACTATTAAAGTTATGTTATGGTTATCGTAATCTCTGAACTCACCTTCGCGTGAGGTATGTTGTTTTGATCCGAAATTACAGTGGTTTTATCGGGATTTTACCCGACAGACTGTCAAATTTCTCCATTTGAAGTGCGTATTAATGGTTTTATCTATAATAGTTAGGTTTAATGCACTTAAATCGGATTAATTCTGGCGGTTCTGACACAGCTGGTATCAGAGCCGAAACATACATACCAGAGGTTGCGATGAACTTTAAAACTGTTTTTTTGGAATAAAGGATGTGCTCAACAAAATGTTTATAAAATTATGTTGGACTCATTAAGGATTATGCATAGATCGTAAAGCCCTAGGGTGATGATTTTATGGGAGTTATAAGGTGGCTATCAGATATATGTATGCTATGTGTTTTCTGCAGGTACACTAACCACAATTTGATAGGTTAAGAACGATTAGGATCTGTCGATTAGATACTATAGGGAGAGACGTATCTATACTATGCCACCGAAACTAACCACGTAAGGCCAAATGTATTTGGCAGTTATTTTTAGTTGTAAGGACGATAGAATGTGCATACATTGTTAAATTTGAATGCTTTAATTCTTGTTTAAGTTAGTAATGTTTTGAGCACCTTTCTAAGGATCTTTAGAGTGCTTTATCTTGTTTGATTGGTTAGTGAGAATTTGATGAGTGCCTTGTTCTAAAACCTCAAGTTTATTGACCTTGGGAAAGGTAAACCACTTGAGCTAGGTAGAACCTCTGCATCCTTGATCTTTTGTTCAAGGAGTTTCAAATGAGCAACTAGTCTTATTTGTAGTTTGATCATTCCTGGATTCTTATGAAACCCCACGTTTCAATGAATCAGAATCACATCTTTCTTCAGTCTTCCTAAAGCAATTCCAATAGTCTTCTATCATCGTCTTGCTATTTGATCCTTTGAAATAAATAGCAGAGCTTTGTCAAAAATTCCTTATGGATCAGGAAATACACAACAATATGGAAGGTTTTGAAAATATTAGTGGGCCATCAACCACAACATCACCAACACTGGACAATCTAGTGGAACTAATAGCTACTCAAAATGATTTGCTCCGTCAATTTTTTCAAGGACAATAGACAATCCAGCAGTTACTACAGCAATAGCAACACCAATTGAGTGGGTGCCCTATACACCAATCTCAGGTTGCAAACTATCAAGAGCCCAATGAGGAGATAAAAGAAGAAAAGGATATTTACTCGGACTCCCTTTTACCTCCATCACAACTCCCGATGAAGCTTGAGGAAATGAAGGCTCGAAATTCCAAGCGTAGTCTAGATCCTATAGATTTGACTGGATGGGAAATCACATGCACGGAGTTCATCCCACATCATCGATATGAAGCTCCTGACTCTGATACAGTTTTCAGAGCAAGAACTCTTCCGTCTATCAAGGAAAAGATGGACCAAAAAGGAAACTTTACATACAAAAATGATTCAGTAGGTATGCCGATAATGTTACCTTTAGAAAACAATCAGCCCAGAGGTCCGAGTGACACAAACCGCTGCATCAACTATGCTACATCAAAGCAAAAGATAGAGTGCAAAAGACAAAGGAAGGAGCACAAAAGACAGCAGCAAGGAGCAACTAGACTATCAGTGCCTCGGCAACAGCAGCAGCAGCAACAGTCTGGTCCAAGGCCAAATGATCAACAGTTCAATCATGGGAACAACTACAACTGTTGTTTCAATTGCGGGAGTACCTCACACTTTGCTAGAAATTGCCCTCAACTCAAGAAATCTTTTTTGAGCCAGAACTCCAACCAGAACTTTAACCGTTCAATCAAGGCAAGGGTAAGAAGCAAGTTATGCAAGTCAGGCATGGGAAGATCAACTTTACCACCCTTGCTGAATTTCTGGAGGACGCATTAAATATGACGGGTACATTTTTTTTCCTCACGAATCTGCAGTTACACTACTTGATTCTGGTGTAACTTGTAGTTTCAATAGTACAAGATTTTGAAACCAGAAAAGGGTTGGATGTCTGCCATATAAGTTGATTTTCATCCCTACTCTTGAATCTCGGGACGAGATTCCCTTAAGGGGGGTAGACTGTGACACCTTAGGTGTCTAGTTACTTAGTTAAAGTTAGTATGTGAATAATATGCTTATTCTTGTTTGATTGCTAAAAATTTTGCAGTGCAAAATAGGGGTATTTTGGTCATTATGAAAAATTACAAGCCCCATTGCGCAAAAGTTTTGACTTAGGGAGAAATTTCAACTTTGTTATGGGCTTTATTGCAAATATGCTAGAAATAATTACTTTAGTAGCATTGTTGCATTTAAGCCCAAAAATGTTGTAATTTTGCTATTAAAAGTATTTTTTCCTTAATGGAATAAAGTTTATTTGGATCTTTGAAAATATCTTCAAATCCTTTGATCTAGTGAGAATTTGCATAACATGAAAGTTGTAGATCTTGAAAAATTGAGCAAGTTTCATGTTGGACACTTTTTCATCTAAGCCCAAGATCAACGGGAAAGTTTACTTTTCAGTTTAGTCCTTGAAATTTTGGAAATTGCAAAACCACTCCTAGGATCTCTTTCTTCTTCCTCTGTCCACTGAAATAGGGCGCCGCCGCCTCTCGCTGTGGTTTTGCCCCGCCACCACTGTTCCCCGCCCCCAGGCTCATCGTGCCGCCTCGGCTGCTCCACGTGTCGTGCATAAGCCCCGCCGCCACCCGAGCCGCCTCTGCCTGGCGCCCTTCGTGCACGCCACGCCGCCGCTCCTTGTCACGACCACCAGCCGCTCCTGGAGAGCTAGCTCCGCCGCTGGGAGCTGCCCACAGTCTCAACGAGCCTATCCCCTTCCCTGAGTGCTCATCCTCTCCCTACCTCTACATCCACCGCTGCCCTCTCCATTAGTGCCGCCGCTCGCCGGCTGCACGCGGAGCCCTCCTTCGCTCTTCCTTACCCCCAACAAAACCCCTTGCAAGTATCCTCTCGGCGTCCTACAGCTCCTCGGCCCGTTCCCGCTCGCCCTCGCCCATTTGAGCACCTCTCGCCGCCGCCATAGTCGCCACCGCGGGTATCTCGCCATCGAGCTCGTCGTTCCGCCCTTCCCCGTCTCTAATTAACCCCAGGAACGGAACCTCCTCATCCCCGTAAAGCTTCTAAGCCCATCCATCACCGCCCCCTCTCACCGGAGCATCGCCGCGCCGAGCGGCCATTGCCGTCGGCCACCCTGCTCCATCGAGCCACCGCCTTCGAGCACCTCCCTGCACCCCAAGACCACCCACAGGTGCGCACGGACCTTCTCTAGCTCCTCCACCCTGGGGCCCTCACCGCCGGTGAGCCACTTCTCTGGAAATCGGGCTACCGCCCCTCCTCTGTTCCTATTTCTGGCCAAGGGCTTATTTGCAAGGATTTAAAAACCTCCAGGGACCTTTCGGCAAAGAAACAAGTCCCTTTTATTCTTTTCTTGTGAGCTTTGAAAAATCCTAGAAGAATGTAAAAAAATCAGAAAAATGTGAAATTAATTTTGTTGTGTTCCTTTTAATTAGATCTATCATTTGGTCTGATAAGTTTGAAATGTTTCCTTGTGTGATTAAATTTAAAAATAGGATTAGTTCATAGATCTTTTAAATTTGTATCTTTTATTTTGGAGCCATGTTTTAAATAAGCTTTGAACCATGTGGCCTTTGAAGCATGTCAAGCTTTTCAAAAAATTTCAAAACACATTAGTGAACTTTAACTCATGCTTTTAAAATTTACTTCTCTATATATTGCTTATATCTTAAAAGATGTATTAAAAAACCCTTATGTGGTTTATTTTGAAATAAATCCCCCTTTTAACTTGAAACCATATTTCTTAGTGTAGCTAGTTTTGTTATTTTATGGAATTTATTATGTTTACTTTTACTCCATAAATGACTGCCCAGTAAGTAGAAAATGAATGGTTGTTTTCTTGAATTTAGTTTTATTGGATAATAACTTTTTAGTGAAGGAAAGCTATACTCAAGCACATCACTAATTCCAACTACTGCATTGCATATAGAAATAATATCACTAGTCGACGGAATGTACGAACTTATCCAGGAACCAGACGGGAATATTTCTGAAGCCCAGACCAATGTTGCGGAATTAACTGAAGTCCCGAACGTCGATTCGGAAGAATCAAAATCCACTGACTTTATAGATGTCACTAAAAGCAAACCCCGGTGCATTATCCTATTATTTTAAATTATGCAATCTATTACTATTTGTTTGTGCATTTAAGTTATTGGAGTTGAATGGAAACCTTAGATGCATAATTTTAGGTACCTTTGATTGAACACTAGAACTGAGTTCGTTTAGATGCTATGCTACTAGGACCGGTAAAAGTCGGGTGATTTTCTGTCACTCGTGAGATTTATAGGAGTTGATTGTTTACATTCTCGCAATCACTATAAGGACCATGGACGGATTTGGTCATCAGCTTCATTGGAGATCTGTCTATGTTGATAAATTACTAAGGCTGCAGTGTGTAGTAGCGGTGGTTAAGCGTTTGAAAGTACTAGCCACATGCCGTAAATATGGTACGCGGCAAGCCTAGTAACTGATCGGCTCGGCAAGTGGACATACCTTCCACTCTTTATATATATATATATATATATATATATATATATATATATATATATATATATATATATATATATATATATATATATAATGTTGCAACACCGCGACTACAAAGATGTGGTGGTTCTCTGTAGTCGGGGAGAGTGGACCTGTTCCATGAACCGGAATGAGAAGCCAAAGATTGCTTGGGAGTGACTCAACAGTGCTTCATGCGTGTGTGCTAGGTTTATACATATATAATGTTGCAACACCGCGACTACAAAGATGCGGTGGTTCTCTGTAGTCAGGGAGAGTGGACCTGTTCCATGAACCGGAATGAGAAGCCAAAGGTTGCTTGGGAGTGACTCAACAGTGCTTCAAGCGTGTGTGCTAGGTTTATCCTTGCAAAGTTGAAATTCGATTCAGAATCGTCCGCTTCTCACGAAAATTGTGACTGCTTAATCCCTTTGCTGCATAAAGTAAGAAGTGAAACCATGATGATATTAATTTAGTTGAATGCAAATAATTTCTCTACCATGTTTGTATAGATAGGTGCTTACCTAAAATGGTTAATACAACTAGAATCTGAAAGCTAAAACTTGAAATTAAGGATCTACTCTTTGTGGCTTTTCAGCAAAAGAAACCTCAGAACTTTCACAAACCTTTGCATGTCTAGTTAAAGGGATATTATATACTTTTCTTCGGGTCAGCCTTGCTGAGTATTAGTATACTTAGTCTTACTCGTGACTTTGTTTTCAGGTAATCTTTGGCCTACTTGGTGAGATTAATGTCATGTACGGGCTTCATCTTGATGTCATATATCGTCGCTAGATGTCGTTATTTTTTCCGCTATTTGTAAACTCTGAAGAACTCATCTGCTTTCAAATTTCTAAGGTATCCTATTTAAATTCTCCAACTTAGTTTGTAATAACTTTTACTATTAAAGTTATGTTATGGTTATCATAATCTCTGAACTTACCTTCGCGTGAGGTATGTTGTTTCGATCCGAAATTACAGTGGTTTTATCGGGATTTTATCCGACAGACTGTCAAATTTCTCCGTTTGAAGTGCATATTTATTGTTTTATCTATAATGGTTAGGTTTAACGCACTTAAACCGGATTAATTCTGGCGCTTCTGCAACAACAGCCCACAATAGCTTTTTTCACAGCCACAACACAACCAAACACACCCTTAGACAATCATGTGATTCTCGTGCCCTAGATCCCAGTTGCTCCAGCTCACCCCATTGTACCTGTTCATCTCCTATTTAAGGACGGAGATGGATTGGATTCACATGAAATTGGATTCGGAGAGTACTTTTTTTATCATTTTTTTAATTTAAATATAGATACAAATTTGGATAGTCTTGAATAAATATCTTGGATTTGGATTCCCATTTGAATATTAGTTAGCTATTTCCTTTATTGATAGTTTTATAATACATGTAGAAACAAAAGTATGACAATATAATAAGTGAATTCTCTCAATGGCATTAAAAATTCTATGAATTATTTTAGTGCTATTATAATTCTTAGAGTCCCCTGAATGCCACTAGATGAAATTTATTGCATCCCCTGAATGCCACTAGATGAAATTTATTGCATTGAATTTAGGTAGTTGGGCTCCCGCCACGTTGTTTGTGTCCAGAGGCTAAACTTTGTATCATGTCACAACAAAGAAAATCTTAATATTTAGAAGTATTAAATGAAGTCTAATTCCAAAACTAATTGCGCACATCATATCACGCAAGAGATCAATTTCAATCTCAAGACGAGCACTCATATCACTGTGCTCAACCAACTTGGCGCTTATATCATCGCGCACGTGCTTCAAAGTCTCAACTTCACATCTCAAATCAACGCATGAAGCGCAAATGATGATAGATGCATCAATGTCAGAAATATCATGCAAAGCATCATGATTATCACTAGGAGCAAGTAAAGCATCATTACTTTTCATCACAAAGCATATAGTACTAGAAAAGATTTTATCTCATTAATTTGAGCCCTAGCGTGCTCAAATTGTTCTACACATGTGGTGTGAGTCAAATTTAATTCATTAATTTCAGCAAACAAAGACTCACATAAAACACATGGTAAAGAAGAATTTAACTTCAACAAAGCAATTTCATCTCTAGCCTTATAAAGATCATCATTTAAAGCAGTACAAGAATTGCAAGGCATAGAGGCATTAGATTTCAACAAGTCATTTTCAGATTTCAAAGCATCATAATCAATATAAATCTCATCAAGTAATCTTCTACGAATGTCAAGTTGAGTTGCTTGTCACCAAGATAGAAATCTCTTTTCAATTTTTCATTTTCAACAAGCAAAGCATCACAAGAATTGCATGGCCAAGGTACGCTTGACTTGCAAACAGTTGAGGCATTCACACTATCAAGTCTATACATGTCCAAATTTTCCTTAAGTTCAGCAATAATCTCTCCATGAGCACAAAGGCGAATGAACAGACGGATTATACCTTGAGAGAGTTTACCTTTACTCATCTTGTGAAGCTTGTGTCGCAGTTCATCTTCTTCAGAGATTTCTTCCATCAAAAGATGCAAAAATGCAATAACTTCATCATCCTTGTTCAGCTTGTCGCGCTCCTTTCTCCACTCATCCTTGGTTGCAACCGCACCACCTAAGGACAAAGAGCCAACAGATCAAGAGCTGGGTGCCATTGCTCAAAGCACTAGTTAACGTCAATGAAAACGAGCTCAAATCGCAAAAAACGAATATGCAAGCGAAAGCGCCTTCTCTATTGTTGTCCTGTGGATCACAAACACCAGTTAAGGCAAGGAGTGATCCCAACCGGCTTTGGTATCATTTGAAGGACCGGACAGGTGATCGGAGGGGGTGAATGGGAGCCTCAAATCCGATTCGAAAAAACGGAGAGAAAAAGTCCCTATTGCACCTGACACACCTCAAACAGTGAGTATTAGTACCGCATAGCTCAGGACGGCTATCAACACTAGGAATACCCACACACAAAAGCTGGAACACACACACGGAAGCAAAGCGATGAAAAACTCACACCGACGCACACACGCACCAACGCACAAAAGCAACTAGGAGCAAAACTGCTGGAAAGAATGCAACCCAAGAACTCAAGTAACTTGAGATTAGTGCATAGGTAAAACAAAAACTAGAAGGACTGGAATTAAGACTAGCTAGCACTAACACATACAAACTAATTTGTTTTGCTTTTCCTTTTAACTAAGCACTAACAAAAGCTAGTTAACACAAGATATAGCTAACTAGAGCAAGATAAGAGCACAACTAGCAAAGCACGGAGAGAAACTAATATAGACACTAAGCACTGACAAGCGCTAGCAAAAGTGCTCACCTTGGCGGAGAAAACCCTTGTGCAGCATTTCATCGAACACTTGGTGGACGTTGATGAAACTAGCTGCAAATTAACGACGTCGTACTATGGATTTTCCACACACGCACACGCTTGATAAAGACCTACAAAACAACCAAGAATACACACACAAGTGCAACAAAAAGCTTGGTGGAAATTTCTCTCGAGCACCTAGTGTGCGTGGCAAAGCTGCTGCTGCTCTTGCTGCGTGCACGCCAAGAAGCCGAGCTCCCTTGCAGAGTGCCAAAGACCAACACCACCCGCTGCTACACGCACACCCTCACCTGTGCTGCTGAGCTCGCCGGTCAGCACATGCCACGTGTACTGTTACTGCCTGCTTGCTGCTTGCCCAGCGCCAAAGGCCAAGCCAAGCTGCTGTAGCGGCGCTCACTCTGGCGCCGGTGCGAGGTCTGTGAGGGTGGAGCCTCCTGTTCCAGCGTGGAGCTCCTGTGTTGGAGGCAACGGCCGACGATTTGTCGTCGCGGTAGGGAGGTAAGTACGCTGGCGTTTTGGTTTGAAGATGCAGCGGCGGTTGTGGGTCCGGCAGATGGTAGGAGAGTCGATCGAGCTTGAGTTCCCCCTGAAGATGGTTGGCGGCGAGTTTTGGTCCAAGATTGTCGGAGCTTGGGGCACGGCCCCAGTCGACGGGCTATCGGCAATGCCTTTATCTCATCCGTTTGGATGAGTGTCTACTCGGACTCTTCTTAAAGCCTCGAGGCGATGGAGCTTCGGCGGATCTCGGGAAGAAGGCGAGCCGGCGTTCGAGCCCGGTGGGTGACCGGTGAAATTGGGCTCTGGAGGTTTCGAGGTGCAGAGGTTCCTAGGAGCTTGATTGTAATTCTTTTGTTTTTGAGGGACCTATTTGCAAAACAACTGTCCTCTGTATCCTTCTTGGGCGTATCTATATTTATATGGACCCATGTACTAAATCCTTAATTTTAATACAAGTATGTTCCGATAAAAAAGGGGCCAAGCCAGCCTTGGGCCTGCCCAGCTCCGTGCCCACCTCCTGCTCCCCCCCCCCCCCCCCCACCCCCCAAAAAAAAAACAGCGCTGCCTCACCCTTGCCTGCTAGCGCCACAAGCCAATTCTGATCCCCTGCTGCGCTTGCCTTTGATGGATTGATGCTGCACCCTTCCCTGCTGACGCGCGCGCCAAAAGGAATCCCGAGCAAATACAAGATCACAGAGACAGCAAACTGAATCAAATCAAAAGCCCAAAAAGCACGAAGAGGAAAGGACCTCCTTTTCTATGAATCTATGATACAAATCTCAAAATTTCATCTCCAATCCCTAACCCTAGGTGAAGGAAAAAAGGGAAGAAAAAGGGGAACAAAGAGGGACAATGAGGGGGCGACAGCCAAGAACAGAATAGAGGCGGGCTGGACGGCTGGTGGACAAGTTAGGATGGCTGCCCCTCCACTTCATCTTATACTTCAAGCCTCTTCCAAGACAGAAATACCCCTATGCTATTAATTACGACATGCCCACGCATGGGCAAATTCATCCAACTTTTTGTAGGAGCTATGGACAGATACGCTGACTTTACAACTTCGCTTCGCCTCAACGCAAACTTCACGTTGGCGCCACGTGCCCTCCGCTCGGACCTTGACCGCGCAAGTTCGCCCCTGGTTTTGAGGCCTAGATTGGTCAATCATGTCTCCCCACGCCACTGCACAACGTGATCGGCTCCCCGGTTTTGAGGCCAAACCGATCAAACCGTCGATGTCAACGCATGTCCGATCTCCCGCCGAGCCTTGACGCCTTCGAGTCGTTCGCGTGCACCCGCCGCACGGGCCGCCTACTTAACTCGCCATTGTCCTCGCCGACTTGGCTGACGCCGTCTTCATCACCATGTACTCTTGCTCTTCCTTGCACCATGTAAACCGCCCATGGCTCCGCCCGGCCTCCTCGGGTCCCTTGGTCTAGGTCTACTCGCATTCACCCTTCACCGTCTTGGTCCCTCAGCATGAACCTTTCGCTTCACCGAGCTTACTCGCGTTCATCCTTCACCATTTCACCATAGTCCTTCAGCATGAATCTTTAACTCGCGTCGTCGACTGCCATGCCGCATCCTACACCTGCACATCACGAGCCAAGAGATACATCAATTCCACACGGTGTTGTCAATCACTCATCATCCAAGAGTGACCACCATTGGTCCTCACTCTACCACCAAAACAAAGAGATAGAGTGAAATAAGATCATCTTGACGTATACCCTAGGGTGGTAAGTTGGTGACGGATCATGGTCCAAGTGCTCTTTTCACCATCCAACTTGGCTCTTATATATTTTTAGTTCAGAATCTTATACCATAAGAGCCCATCCCTCAGATTATCTAGGCTAAAATTTGAGATCCTTTATTACCACCCATACGTATACCTCTTGGAGGATTGAAGTTTTCAAGACGTTCACCATTGGAAAGCACCGCAAAGGATATGGTCGTAATAAACTACATCATCATGTCATCCCATCTCTGATGGAAGCCCAGTTTCAGCATGTATACAGCTTCACTCCACCCTGTCATAAGCCTTCTCCGTATCCAGCTTCAGCGCACAAAAACGCTGGTCCTGGGGACACTTCTGCTTCATGAAGTGCAGGCACTCTTAAGGTGCAATGACGTTATCTGTAATGAGCCGCCCTGAAAAAAAAAAAGCTGATTGCTCCTCTGAGATAGTATCGGGCAACAGCCACTTTAATCTGTTGCTGAGAACTTTGGATCCAATCTTGTATAACATGCTACATAATAAGCTAAATCGGGCGAAATTTCCAAAGTTTCTTTTGATTTGCAATCTTCAGGATCAGAACAATAAACGTGTTATTATTGGTACTTGTGGATGAAGCGAGCTAGACGCTGCTCACCTGCAGGCTTGTGGATGACGCGATTTGGCTGAAGCGCTTCTGGCCCACTCAGTTCCATACAGGGCCTCAATATGGCCCACAATGGTAGATTGGTAGCCGACAGCTAGCTATGCTTTAACAACGGAC
Organism: Panicum virgatum; assembly: GCF_016808335.1. NCBI lineage: Eukaryota > Viridiplantae > Streptophyta > Magnoliopsida > Poales > Poaceae > Panicum > Panicum virgatum. Next base: position 33,058,033 of record NC_053152.1, on the reverse strand, counting down.
GCTAGAAAACGAACCTGCAAAAAGAAAAACATCCTACTCCTAACAAATATGCAATAAATGTAAACATATTTGAGTCGAGAGCATTATTATCCACCGATGCATCTGCTTTCCCAAATAAGAAATAGGACAGCAATAATGATGAAGAACTATGTCGAAAGATCAAGGTTCATCACAAATTAAATGCATGCCAATCGGGCAAAAACAACAGCCCACCCTTTGGTCATAAGTAAGGAACAAAGTTATAGGGATTTGCTGCAAAGGCACTCGTGGCACCTGTACCAAATGACCCGTACTAGCATATTTAAATAACTGTAAACGGAAAAAATAACAAAGAAATCATCAGACCTTTGGGGCTAGGGTAAACTATTATTATATATACCTATGAAATTTTAGTACAAAACAGACTAGCCTGTTACAAGATAATTAATCAACAAATTAAATCTTGAGTCCAAAATTGATGTTTTAGTTCACCACTTTACTTCGTTAAGGAAAAGAATATGTAGTTTTCGTTTTGTCACATACAGAAGGCAAAAGTAATTAAGCTGATCGCTCCACCTATTATTGACTCAACTGAGCTTATTTATTCCACGAAGCTTGTCATGCATAGTGCCAACCATATTCTTATTCTGTTATTCCAGTGTTCCCCATCAGAATTTCTCTAAGATACGCTTCCCGGCCCTGTACGCTCTTTGCTTGAAAAACCACACTACTACAGAACCCGGCTAGTCACTGTTCCTAACCCATGGGACTACGAATCCGGGAGTAAAGACATAGATGGCCTTATTATATTTTTTCAGTTATGACCAATTTTGTAATTCTTTAAAATGATGAAATTAGCTACCTATGCATTTTTTGATAAATCAAAATGCAATGACAAAATGGCGATGTTCTTATATTTTAATGGATTTATTCAGACAACGACCAACCCAAAGAACACATTCACGATTTCTTCGCGGCTAAGAAAATGATTAGTTAAATCTACTAAAAGTTAAAGGGAAACTATTGCTTTTGTCTCTTGATGCTCGGCCTAGATTCCAGTTTTAGTATAATCAAGCTAAAGCACACAATGGTTTCTTCGAAATTCGCCCTCATTTAAAGCAATTGTTAGATAGCTCACATGCATCAACAGCTGTATTGAATTTTAGGTACCACCTAAGCTAAAGGGAAACTATATATTGCAGTCCTTGACTCCTTGTATGCAATGTTTTAGCTAAAAGTAATCAGCAACGAAGGAATGAGCATGATCCATTTCGTTTCATGTTTCCTTTGTTCCTTTTCCTACTTCCAATGACAAGCATTGATGTTCTTAGCTGTGAAGGAAAGCAGTGATGGTCATATTATATGCGAGGAACCGGGGTCTTCCAAGTTTAGGTCAATGGAGACACCAAGAAAGCGACCACCAAATGCAGCAGTAAAGATTCGTACTGATCGCCGGAGGGAGAGCCGGAGCCTCGGTTCCTGTCTCTATAAATAGAGAAGAGCAGTACAGCTTCCACACAGAAACCAAGCAAGACAATTCTTGTCTACAAAGGCTGAACACAACAAGAAACCATGGCTACTGCCCACAAGCTCCTAATCATCGCTCTCTTCTTCTCGGTTTCTCTTCGAGGTATGGCATCCAAAATCACCAGCTTCATGTACAAATTTTTATGTTGACTATTGCTCGTATTCCCGATATATATTAACTGTTTTTATATACACGAGTAAACAGGTGCAAATGGCGAGAGATGTGGCACCTCCAGCATCCAGGTGCAGACCATCAACACGGGTGTGATGGTGTCCGGTGGTGACACGATGTTCGAGGTTGAGGTGAAGAACCTTTGCCCGTGCAGCGTCAAAAACGTGCGCCTCGACGGCGGGGGTTTCGCGACGACGGTGGCGGTCGACCCTGCCGTGTTCCGAGCCGACGACGGAGGCGTCTACCTGGTGAACGGCGGCCAGCCGATCGCGAGCATGGGAGCTGTCAGCTTCCATTACGCCTGGGACCACTTCTTCCCGATTACTCCCAGGAGCTTGGAGGTCGACGAACAGTGCTAGCCAGCAGCAAAGTAGCTGGGCAGCTAGTAGTTCCATTGGTAGAATGCTGAGCGGCTACCGTATACGTTGAAGTTATCAACTTCGATACAGTGTTCCAACGGATAATATAAGTAAAAAAAATTAGAGAGAGAGGGGTCCTCACCTCTATCAGTGTTATAAATTTTGTTTATGGGGAACAAGGTGTGTGCTTAGTTGAAAAGTTGTTTTTTTACTGAGACCAAGCTACTTGGTCAGTCGTTACCTCTGAACTCTGATTAGCTTTGTATGATCGGTGGACCTTTTTTTTTTGTTACTATGTTCAATATATGTGTGTATATCAGCAATTACGTTTTGAATCTAAAATGCAGATATCAAATTTCTTCCAAACCGCTTCGCAATTATTCAAAAACTATTTGCACGCGTGTATGCCTTACATTTAGTCATTTATTTTGAGTGCATTTCACTTTTCTTGAAATGTAAAAAAAAGGGCTATATAAAAAATTCAACCCGATAACCGTCGGGGATCGAACTCTAGCCAGCTGAGTGCCGAGCGCACAGCTAGACCTCCTGGGCCAGTGTTCGCTGGCAAAAGAAATGGACTATACGAATAAATAACACAAACAACTCTAGAGCAATATACAAATATTGTTAATTGTTTGTTCTCCTCATTATATAAATATTTTTAAAATCAGAATGCATTTCCAGTTCAGCTTACCTGGCTCAGTTGGCTTGGATGATTGGAACTGGAACTGGTCAATTGTTTAGTCACTTATCTAAAATTGTTAAGCAATCATTTTAGTTAAAAGTAATGGGATCAAAATCACTGTGGTTGGATAATGAGCATAGAAAAGGAGACACCAGTACAATGTGATAGTGGACCCCACACTATTAAAAACGAAAAACTAATTATTCCTTGTCCGAACGGATCTATACTCTGGTATAATCTTGCAAACCAGTGAACGGCATAGAGCATCTGCATATATACTTGAAGGGGCCCAAGCGTGCTGCTCTGTCATTCTACCTCATCCATACACATTCACGCAGGGATTGATGCGGATGTTAGCAATAATCTTGTCTTGTGTGTGCGTGTGCTCACTACCGGAAATCCCCTAATTGCCGTGTGCCTAAAGGTCTGCCATGTGCCAAAACATGGGCACACGGCAAACCTATCCTTTGCCGTGTGCCAGCAGATACAGCACACGGCAATCGTTAGGCACACGGCAAAAGTGATGTTTGCCGTGTGTCATGGCAAAAAACTCACGGCAAAAGTAAAACCCACGGCAAACGTCGAGGTTTGCCGTGTGCTGACAAAGAAAGCACACGGCAAAGAAGCATTGTTTGTCGTGTGCCTCATTTTTTACACACGGCAAATATTTTACACACGGCAAAATTATGGAAAAAAGTAGATTTTGCACTCCCAATTTTTTCTGCTATACATATATAGTGTGTTGTACTCCTTGTTAAAATTTGGTATGTTTTTCGTTATTTTTACTATATTTAGTCATTTAGTTTCATTAATCAAATTTTTGGGGTTAAACTGGAAGTGTTTTGAATAGTGGAGTATAATGGATAGAAAAATGATTTTCATGGTAAGGAGTTCAAGGTGATGACATAAGCGTGAAACAGATGTAGATTTCGAAGATCTCGCTCGCGAACCATGCTCAGAACTGTTTGAACGAATCGTTCTAAAATTCTATTAAAAGCAAACAAATTAAGAAAATAATGAAATTTGTCATGGTATCATGATTTCATACATGGAGATTGTGGTATAATTTTGAGAACGTTTTGCAAAAGTTTTCACGTACGCTTGTTAGAAATCGAAACATCTCCAAAGAAGATCCGTGGAGTTGAGAAGGAATCGTTTACATTTGAACAGAACATTATGAATGAATTGGCATTTGACTTTAAAACTTTTTGTGTTTGCAAAAAACTAGTTCTTTTCTTTAATGCCAAAGTTTGGTTAATTTTCGGATCTCTGCTCCTCATTATAATTTTTTTTCACTTATATTTTAGTTTGAAACACATGAAATAATAGTAACAACAAAATAAAATATGTCTTTTTCAATAACTTTAGCAATGTAATAACAAAATATGATAACATTTGTAACATGAAATATAATAGCAAACTGAATTCCAAGAGAAATTGAAAATAGAACAACTGAAAACTTCAAAATTTGAATTGGTTTGTGTGCAAAAATCATGGCACACGGCAAATATTTGAACTTTGCCGTGTGCCACGTCTGCAGGGCACACGGCAAATATTTGGCCACATCATCGTTCCTGGCTGGCTACTTTATTTTGCCGTGGGTTCAGAGTGGCACGCGGCAAACCCTTTGCCGTGTGCCCAATATATAGCGCACGGCAAAGGCCGGCTTTGCCGATCCCTGGTTGCCGTGTGCGCTTTGCCATGTGTGGCACACGGCAAAAGGTTTGCCGTGGGCTTTTCAGGCTTTACCGTGTGCCCCTGGCACACGGCAAAAGGGGCGTCTCCCGTAGTGGCTGTGTGCGTTGTGTGCATGCGTGTGTAGGCAGGTTAGCTGCAGTGGTATTAGACACGGAGGCACAGGGCATTGTTCGCGGCAAGCTCGGTGACAACCGGTTCATGCGCGTGAGGGAGTGGCTCACGTTCACTACTACAAAAAGGAAAAAGTATATATCACCGCCTCACCTATGGAGGGTGGAATTCATAACCCCCCAACCTATGAAACGGTCTATATCACCCCTCAACTTTTCAAAACCGGTCAAATTACCTCCCTAAAACAGTTTTGAAAAATCATAAAATAGAAAATCTAATTGTGTTAGACTCCAAATGAGTATAACTACATAGTGAACATATAATATGGTATATTTTAGTACATTTTTTACAGCTATGAAGAAAAGTATAGATCTAAAGCTACAACAAAAAAAATACTAAAGCATACCATATTATATGTTCACTGTATAGTTCTACTCATTTGGAGTCTAACACAATTAGATTTTCCATTTTATGATTTTTTTGTGATTTACTATGATTTTTCAAAACTGCATTAGGGGGTAATTTGACCGGTTTTGGAAAGTTCAGGGGGTGATATAGACCGTTTCATAGGTTGGGGAGTTATATAGTCCACTCCCCATAGGTGAGGGGTGATATAGACTTTTTCCCTACAAAAACAATTTGTAGCAATGGCTCAATTTTTTTAAAGGCGGATCTAAATTTAATCTGTTGCTACAAATAGACCTCGACACTGGAAATGCATTTTCAGGGGCGGCTCTCATACCCACCCATACAAACCGACATTTTTAGCTGCAAAAAGAAGGGGCGGTTACGCCACCACCCCTAAAAATGCCTTTTCGTTGGCCCCTACAAATCATTTCTGCAGTAGTGGTTCCAGGCATGCGGGTCACGAGGGGCTCGCGCTGATCGTGCGTGAGGGCCGTAGGAAGCAGATGCTTAGGTGCCGAGACTATAAATGGGTCCTGTAATCGCTGCTCACAAGTTGAGCTTAAGGGAATAAGAGAAGCCAACATACAAGTTATTTGTCGGTCGAGGCATTTGTGGCCATGTCTCGTGTTGTTCTGATCGTCCGTCAATCCTCAGTTCCAACAGTGGATAATTGAAGATGTAAGAATGAAGTAACTTTAGTGGTATGGAAATGATTTGACAACCTTTGAACCTAGCGGTCACTACTGGAAAAGGGGTGTTCAGCACTGGTTGAAAAGACTCTTTAGTACCGGTTCTACAACCGGTACTGAGCAACCGCTTAATGATTTGCAATGCTAGCATGGCAAAATCAAAATCTAACTCTTGGCCATTCATTCTTATGCCCTAGGTAATACTGTACTTGCTTGAATTATACTTCATATATACTCTTTCTACTTTCTTATGTCTATACTAGAAAAATTTCTTTTCGTAGTACGGGGTTGGCTAACAGGTAGCTTCAGCTGGCACGCTCTTCATGATTAGTGTTGACACTAAATTGGTCAACACACAAGCGCTAGAACGCACGGATCGCAATTATTAGATCACTAGCGACGAAACCTGGCGACCGGTCACGCCAACCAGTCAGACCGGTCAGATGCAGAAAAACGCCGCAAAACCTAAAACCTCAAGCTTAGGAGGGACCTTGTCGGAGCTTGAAGATATAGGGTTGTCTTGAGGTCGGCAGGCCACCCAAGACGCCCTTGAATGCCGTAGAGATGAGCAAAGAAGAGCATGAGATTAGAAAAAACTAGGGTTTGAGGAAAATAAGAAAACTATAGATTGATTGGTTCGATTGGGTAGAAGGACCTCAATCGACCGTGGCCTTTATATTTATTGACCATGGAAGAAGTACCCCTTCCAAATTGAGTTGCAAACAGATTCCAAAATACAAATTGTCAGACTCGGGACAGCGGGACTACTTATAGACATAGAATGTTCTAGAGTAAGAGATAGCTCATGGATGTACCTTACCTCTTTTGTAACTACTCGAATAGGCGTAGAACTAGCTGCAGTACAAAGGAAGCTACCCGATTGTGTTGTAGTGGGACTCCAACTGTACTCGGCTAGGACTTTCCGTGTAACCTATCCCCCCGGATATATAAGGGCGGGCAGGGACCCCCGCCAAACAATTATCAACACCTAAGGCAATACAAACCACACATGACATAGGGTATTACGCAAACTCGCGGCCCGAACCTGCCTAAATCTTTGTGTTCCTTGTACCATCGAGTTCTAGAGCAGTCGATCCCTACCTACAAACCCTACTACTAAGGGTATCCCTGAGCAGGCTTGGCGGTAAACACCGACAGCTGGCGCGCCAGGTAGGGAATTCGGCGAGTTCACCAATGAATTCGATGGCCGGATCAAGCAACGCCAACAGCATGCCAGAAGGCACGACTTTCGTTTTTGGTTCTTGGGCTTGCACGGCTGACGGAATGGGAGGCTTTTCCAGCCACCTTGTCACGCCTAACTCGCCTAAATCGAAAACCTGCTCCTGACTTGCCGACATCCGTGAGTCCGCGGGTCTCGACGAGAAAAGAGTTCCATCCAAACTCGACTCGGACAACCCGGAAAACATGTCAACTCAAAACCGAACTCCCGGTTTGGTCGAGTTCGACATAAATTCTGATTCCGAAAAGCCTCACTTTTCCAAAACTCTTGGAAAATACCTGGCTCATCTCAAAACAATCAAACGCCCTAAGATCAAAAACTCAGAACTACTCGCCAGAGTAGATCAAGTTTCATGATCAATTGAGGGCTGCATCAAACTTGCAGAAACCACTCTCAGCTCATCTGCGCCACAACAGAACCCTAAAGCACTAAACCCACCACAGAAGAGGTCGGGCGATATGCTACCAGGGGTCGATCGGGTAAATCAGAAGCTTGCCAAATGCATTAAGGTGGCTGAAAGCACTCTGCAAAACAAAGAGCAAAATTGGGAGGAGGAATCTGCAGGGGAGCTAGTGAGACAAACCCCCGGCTTGTTCGGATGGGACCGTCTATCTCTAGGATACCTCAGAAGCCCTCCACCGAAACCTGCTCACACTTGGACTCCGAAACCAGTCGAGTCCAAGTTCGATCAGGACTTTGATCGCTTCATGAACGGTCTTGAGAACTTTGAACCATTTGGCGATCTTGAAGAGTGGTCAGACAACGTCGAGCTGTTCATGGACGCTATGGCCAAACCAACCGAGCATGCCAACGCCCTTTGGGAACTGGCCAAGCTTAAAAAAGGAAAAGCCAAGGCCCCAGAACAATCCAGCGACTCAATCTATGACAAACCCTGGATTAAGGAGCCCGAGGGGTTAACTCCTACTCAATCATGGCTACACTGGATGAACGAGAACGCCCTCTGTGTAGAGATGGGCATACCGCTTCTCGCTCACCCAAAACATACATACTCAAAAATCGGTGGGTTAACCGACTCCGAATCTGAGTACTCCTCCGATCCGGAGGAACACCTGGACGACCTAATTCAATATAGTAAAAAAGTCGGGTCCAACTCAGCTAAGAACCTCAAGTCCAATCAGGACTCCCTCCCTAACCTGATTATATATGCAACGCCGCAAGGACGGACGGTGCACCTCTGGAAGGCACAAGATCCCAACGCTTCTGCCTCACAGCTAGCGGATCTGCCTTACCAACAAAGCACTCCTTTAGACCTGTCCTCAAGCAAACAAGACCAAGAAGTTCAAGACCTTTGCCGTGAAATACTCATGGTTCGTATCGCCGAAGAACCTGAGGGCGATCCCACGGAGCGTCTCAACCGCGACGACTACAATTCTGATGATTTCAACGAGTACCTTTCCGACAACATGGAAACTACTCCTCCTACAATCACAGACGCTCAAGCTGCTATTAAGGAGGATCTACCTGTTCCTCCTCCTCCTCCAGCGGTGACTGTCACCGTCCAGCTAGATAAGCAGCATCCAGCTGAAGATCTCTACGAATGTCGTCGCCAGCTCAACCAGAAGAGGGCGTTTAGGCATCAGCGCCTCGTTAACAGCCTACACGAACAGCAAGGCGACAACTACGACAACTCCAACTATGACCTACGCAATGTGATCAACATTGGGCGCGATGCGCGCAACGTCATCATCTCAAGAAGAAAGGAACGGGAGGAAGTCGAGGCATACAGTCCTTCTTCCAACTACCGCATCCCGCCAAAGGCTTCCACATCTTTCAAGAAGTACAAGCCGGCAACCACCAGTACCCGTCCACAGGGAAACCACGCACCCAGCATCAAGCTGAATCATCTCAGAACGGAAACAGGATCAACAAAGTACTGCTACGCAAGTGCTTTATCCACCCAAAGAGTTCTCACACGATCTTCTAGTGTGACTCACTCCGCAAGGCCCTTGGGGCACCTCTCCTGAAGGAAACCCCACCAATAAATCTAGTCGACCTCTGCATCGACTAGCTCTACCCCAAGTCTAGTCGACCCCCATATCGACTAGCACTATCTTCGAATAAGTTTTATTCAGTTATGTAAACCATTGCTCACATCCAACGAGTAGGGATAGGTCTTAAGAGTCAGAGTCTGTCACTTTACAGTTATTGTAATTTCGACAAATCAAAATAAAGTTGATTTCTCCTATATCGACTACTTGGCTCTCGCTCACATGACCAATACCCCACCTCGAAAGTCTTGCTCAGCATTAGAGCAACTATCGAGTAGTTTTTATGGTTCTCACTCGAGTGCTTTTTTAACATTTACATCTTGGGCAACCCGACGGGGTTCGTACCTAACAGTTCTGTCCTAAAAGACACTCTAGTCCTCTAGTAGTACACCCTACTCGCCCCGCTCGAGTAGGTCTTGGATACTCTTTCGGCACCTTCATCTTGGGCAACCCGACTGGGTTAGTACCTAACAGACTTGCCCTAAGAGTTACTCCAGTCCTTGGTTAAAGGACACCTTACTCGCCTTGCTCGAGTAAGTTTTGGATACTCTTACGGCACATTCATCTTGGGCAACCCGACGGGGTTAGTACCTAACAGACTTGCCCTAAGAGTTACTCCAGTCCTTGGTTAAAGGACACCTGACTCGCCTTGCTCGAGTAAGTTTTGGATATCCCTTTGACATTTATGTCTTGGGCAACCCAACGGGGTTAGTACCTAACAGTTCTGTCTTACGGATTACTCCAGTCCTTGGTTAAAGGACACCCTACTCGCTGGCTCGAGTAGGTCTTGGATACTATTTCGGCACCTTCGTCTTGGACAACTCGACGGGGTTAGTACCTAACCGACTTGCCTTAGAGTTACTCCAGTCCTCAAGTAGGACACCTTACTCGCCCTGCTCGAGTAAGTTTATGATGTTCCTAGAATATTCACGTCTTGGTTAACTCGACGGAGTTCAATCCTAACAGTCCTATTCTAGAAATCTATCCAGTCCATTAATAGGACATACTACTCGATACGATCGTGTAGTTTGGGATATTCTCGCAAATAGTTGCATACTATCTGGGTAACCAAACAAGGTCTATCCTAAATGGTCAACTGCGAAAACCCCTCAAGGAGTACAGATAAGTTCTTGATACTCTAAAATAAGTTGACACAAGTTTCCCGCTTGCTTAGTTTACTATGGGAATCTCCGTCACAGAATCTTTTTGCCTCGAGTACTTGACGGGTACTACTCGCTTGCTTGAGATACAAAAAGAACTCCTGTTTTCCTTAGCATTCTGAGTAGTTGTCGAGAGCTGCCTATCTTCTTATCTATCAAGGAAACTTCTTATACCTCCTAAATACTCAACAAGAGTTTTCTCCTTGATTGGACAACAAAGTCCATATTAGCTTCGTGCTAATAAAACATTTCCTTTGAAAAGGAAATCCATACTAAGCTACGGCTTTGAACACCCTTATAGTGCTATTCCCACTTGGTTAACCCCGAGGGATTCAATTCTAACCGGTCAGCACCATGGTTTCAATATAGAACCATACGAACTCGATCCTATTCGAGAATACTATGCCTCTCGAGGCACTTATGGATACAATGCATTGTATCTACTATTATAACTGAGTGGGCCCGATGCTGCCTACACTCAGGACTCACAAGTACAAGTACTCGACACAACAAGGGATTCCACAATCCTACCACCAAGTACTTAACATTACACAAATATCCAACATTTGTTCAAAGTACTTCTGGCCCACACGCCAACTCAATTACAAGAAAAGCTTAAGGAGACTCTGCCCTGCTCAAGGCTTCTACAATCTGATCAGCCACCCGAAAGTTTCTGCCAAATACTAACGGAACTGATCATCAGTACAATCAGCCTTGGCTCCTCATCGAAGAGCATCCAAACGAGTGGTTGGCCAATAAGATTTCACCAACCCAAGTACGTGACCCACGTACTGACGAGTGATGGTCGAAACAAACCTCTCAAAAGCTCCAAGAACTTTGCGAAGCCTCCCTGCCAGTGTGAGCGGTTCATCTCCATCTCTAACTGTGATATCCATGGCCTCGGCTACCTCCAGGGCGGCATCTCTGACTTCTTTCAATTTCACGAGCTCACACTGCGTCGAGTCCCGAGACTCTGACAAAGTCTTGAGCTGTTGCAGCACCGTCGCTGCCTCACGGTCAGAGTCCTCCTTGATCTTCTTAAGCTTCTCTATTTCATATGCGTTTCGGTACATAAGAATCTTTAAATCCAGTACCAAGCTTTCCTAAATCTCTATTGATTTGGCACAAGCTGCGTACTCGATAGAAAGAAAATCTTATAAACACTAAGCAGATCTACTAGTCGAGTGCATATCAAATACTAAAGACTAACCTTTCTTAGATTGGGAAAGCTTTTTCAGCTTCCCCTCAAGTGCAGTATTCTCAGATGAGAGCGTCTTAACCCTCACTTTGAAAGCATTTAACTCTGTCTCATCTGGCGTCTGGACACCCTTTCGTCCCAGTGCCTCCTGCATAACAAAAAGATCAGCATACTACTCGATCTAATATTTACTCAAAGCATTCGACTACTTCCCTCCAGCAGCTTAAAAGCATGCTCTACCTTCTCTCGTGACAATTCACTTCCCGATGTGACTTGGGAAGTACTCGCCACAACAACAGCCTTCTTGGGCACTTCTTCAATTCTTCTTATAGTATTCCCCGTGTTTTGGGAATCTAAAGGAAGAATATGCTACTTAATTACATTAAAAGCAAACAAAAGGATACCTTTCTGCAAGGCACTACAAGCTTACCTGCAGGGGTCTCCGCAGGCTGTTTATCATCGCCTCCCTTAGGAAGCTTCTCGCCTTCTCCTTCTCTTGTAAGCCTGCCGCTTCTGCCATCCTCTGGGATTTCCTCATTGGCCCTCTCCAAGTTCAGCAATGGAGAATCCAGAAGCATAGCATTGGCCATCGCCTCCGCATCACGAGTACTCATCTCAGGAGTACTCGGGGGCTTCTCCAACCCCGGCTGTGAAGCCGAGTGGCTCTCAGCTCCCACGTCCTCTCCCAGGACCGCATCTCTGCAAAGACAAAGTAGTTACAAACTACTAGATTCAAAATAGACCCTACACATACAAGTTCTATAGAACTTACGCAGGAGCTCTTATTAGGGCAAACCCCTTGATGCCAAATTTGCAGGCAGTCTTTGCAATCATGGCCAGTTTACCCGCATCGACGGTCTTATTTATATCGGAACTACTCGCTGATTGAGTAGCCCCGATCCCACTTGATGGGTCCACTGTGGTGGAGGGGACAGTTTGTCCCACCGCAGCATCATCCCCAGATGCTGAGGTCCGTGGCATCTTAGCCGCCGGACTGAGAAAAGCAAAAATACAAATCAAAACTTGCAAATCGACAACTAGAAAGTACTCGATTGCAAAATAACTAGTTACTTACCTGTCACTAGTGGTATGGGAGGAGCTGCTACGCTTCCTCGCCGCTAACCGAGTACTCCTTGGGCGCTCGGTCTGGGCATCAGCACTTGGAGTGGGGCTGTGGTCCCCATCACTCCTTTCCCCAGACGCTGCCTCATCTGCACAACCAAGTCTGGATATCAGTACTATTTATATGAAACCTCATATGGGCATGCTAAGATTTGATTAACAAATCGAGGAAATTAGAAGAACAAAAGGGCGAATAAATGCCTGGTAGCGAAGGACTACTCTTAAAGCGATCCACGTCCTCCTACAAAAAGCAAATCCTATCAGATTTACACTATGGTAAAGTACTCGATTTCTATGAATCGACTACTCTTATAGAGTACCTGCTTCGGTGGATTCGTAGCAGAAAATGTAACAGGAACAACTGGGATTCTATTTACATTCTTCGGAAGTCGTTGTATTCGACTAAAAACTACATCATCCGAGATCTCTTCCTTCGAGTATCTTGACGGATCAGTTGTTCCTTGATACTGGAATCCAAGCGATTCCCGAGCCTGCAATGGCTGGATTCTAAGCTTCATCCAGTCAAACATGACTGTTTCCCCAGTCAACATATTTTGCCTTAGAATGCCAATCCACACGAGTAGTTCAGAGATTTGACTTTCATCGACTGATTTTTTATTCCACTCGGGCCATTGGATTGGAGGGCCGGGAGTAATGGATGGAAAACTTCTCGACTGGTTCTCGACGTAGAACCACTTGGGTTTCCATTCGATTACTTTATTACTAAGGTCATAAGGGATATACACTCTATCCTTCATTTGCCTAAGTTGGAAACCCGCGCCCCCTACTACATCTAAGACGAATCTGTTGGGCTGCGGTTTCAAATGAAAAAAAGCGAAAGAGTTCAAAATGGGGCTTGATGCCCAGAAAAGCTTCGCATAAATGCACGAAGATGGAAATATGAACAAAGGAATTTGGGGTCAGATGATGCAATTGGATCCTATAGTAGCGCAGGAGTCTAGAAAAGAAAGAAGAGCAAGGAAACCCCAATCCTCGTTCCAAAAGTATGAGGTGAAAGCAACGATTTCCCCCGTATTTTCATACGGATGATCTGAACCCAAGGCAGGAAGCCATTGGATAACAGATTTGGGAACTAAAAGACCCTGCGACACCAAAGAATCTAAGTTAGATTGAGAACACTTACTTGTGTTTCAACCCTCATCACAGGTTGGCTCTGCAGCCACACCCTTCCCCTTGGTCGCTTTCTTGGGGGCCATCCGGAAATCTACGAATAGCTTCACGCGCATATACTGGCGGAAACCCTAGGGCTGAAGTGGGGTGCAAATGAAGCAAGAACTTTGGATCTGGGAGCTCGAGAGCAGAAAGACAGATCTAAAGCAGTAAAAACAAGTGGCGGACGGTGGGGTAAAACCTAAGTTACCGCTTCATTTTATAATGACAGTGGCAACATGGTAAAAACACCCAACATGCAAACAGTGCGTTGCAAATCACGGAAAAAAGGGATTTAAAAGAGACATTTCTTTCTCTGAGATTACATTCTGGAAAAGAAAACACTCACATCCTTAGTTGACTACTCGACACCCTTTTCCTTAACTGGGATTACATTCCAAAATAAGGATAAGTACTCGACATAGTACAACTACTCGACATTACAACTCGAGTACCTTTTTCCTAACTAAACTTTACAATGACTCAGACCAGCATGCCCATCGCCTGGATCTCTTGGAGCTTCTAGTCGACGGCTGCTACAGACTAGATCGGTTCGAGACCATGACAAAGTACAAACTTGTTATTCCCACTAAGGGAATACTGATACTCGTACTCTGGGATGAAAGTTTCAAGAGTTTGGAGGTATATTACAGTAATCACCTCGCAAGTCCTCTTGTAGCATCTTGTGGAGAAATTTCTCCTTCTCCTAGAATACGTTGTGACAAGATTAGGTCCCCCACCAGAGATGCAGTTCTTGGGCACCTAGAAACAGGCCACCCCAAGAATAGGACACAACGTGGTGTCACTCATCCTCTGAAACCCTGCCTCATTGAATATGCAAGGACATGATGTCCTGAACGGATCCAATGAGAGCTCTAGGGATGCAGGAGGAGGCAGCAGAGACTTCTCTTGTCACTCACAAGTTCTCTTCTAGCATCTTTTGTTGGAAGGAACTATGTAAAATTGAGGAGGGCGAGAACAAGAACACCAAGGAAAAGCCATGGCTGCTACACTTCGGTGCTTCTGCTAAGGACCTCTCCCCTGCCTTTTATAGCCACAAGGAGGCTTGCTGAAGGAGAACCCATGAATCAACAGTGCATGTTTCACGGACGCATTTATGGCAGCATTCACGGACGTAGTCAAAGTTGCAATAATGCGGATTCTCCAAACAGTAACGTCTCATGTGAGCACTGAATAAAGAGCCGTACATCCCGGGATTTATTCCTGAAATTATTTCGGGTGCAATCAGTGTGGCAGATCCAATTATATCATTTTTCTGGGATTTTACCCGAAAAAGAGGTCTTTTCGGATTCCAGATCTGATGAATCCTGCAAATAATCTGAAGGATAAAATCGGATGCCACAACTTAAATTCTTAATTCCAAAACTACGCTGGGGGGCTACTCGCAGCAAAAGGGACTTTGATTTAAGGCTTGGGGGTGCTAGATATAGGCATCAGAGATTTATTTTTCAAATTTTTTGGAAAATAGACTGAAGTGACCCTCAGCCTGATTCTGCGATTCAACCTAAGGCTCGGGGGCTACTCCATATGGAGCGCGAGTACTTCACGCACCATATATGATCAAGATTTCAGGACTTGAACACCTCACAACCTCGAAGCAAATGGAAGTACTCGAAGGATTACTAGACGTATCTGAAGTAAGGACCAGAAGCAACCAGAAGGATGTCCTGACTACTTGAAGTACTCGAAGACGCCCAGCCAAGTACTCGACGCCTGCAGGACTTGGCTACGAAGAGCTCGGGGGCTTGTCAGACCCAAGACAGCGGGACTGCTTATAGACATAGAATATTCTAGAGGAAGGGATAGCTCATGGATGTACCTTACCTCTTTTGTAACTACTCGAATAGGCGTAGAACTAGTTGCACTACAAAGCAAACTACCCGATTGTGTTGTAGTGGGACTCCAACTGTACTCGGCTAGGACTTTCCGTGTAACCCTGTCCCCCCGGATATATAAGGGCGGGCAGGGACCCCCTCCAAACAATCATCAACACCTAAGGCAATACAAACCACACAGGATGTAGGGTATTACGCAAACTCGCGGCCCGAACTTGTCTAAATTTTTGTGTTCCTTTTACCATCGAGTTCTAGAGTAGTCGATCCCTACCTACAAACCCTACTGCTAAGGGTATCCCTGAGCAGTCTTGGCGGTAAACACCGACACAAATCTAACTCGACTCGGACTGTACAGGCCTAGACCAGTCTGACCGGTCGGCCAACCGGTCGGCCTCGGTGTTCGCCAATTTTGGCTGCCAACAATTAGCCCGTAAGGAATTTAATGCCATAGTCAGTGTACGGTTCAAGGAATTTCAAAGGTGGCTTCCTCTCCCCAGCATCGCCCTCCTAGAGCAGCTCGGATGGAATCTAGCCGCTGCTGGCCCGTCCATCCCTCTTCCTCCTCGTGCCTGGCCGCCACTCAATCACGCCATTGGAAGTCTGGACAGGCACGAGGGGATCTCTTCCTCTCAGCCCAAGCTCTCTTCCCCAGGTCTCCAGGTCTCCATGACGGCAGTGGCAACCCGGTTGACGGTGGATCCATCTTCGTCACTGGCGTCCCCAGGCCGGATCTAGACACCATCCCTCCTGCTTTGGGTGGGTGGCAATGGGGTCCTGGCACCTGAGTAGGGCACAACAACTACTACAGAACATATTTTTGATCCGGCACATTTGTCCTGACCGCCACTTCTACAATAAACATTTGCTGAGGTGGTTAAAAATCATTAACCGTGGCGGGCAAACCTAACCGCCTCGAAGCAAAGATCACGGTAAATGACCTACTTTCCAAGGCTGTTGTGCTGTTGGCCTTGGTTGATCAAATTAAAAAACCTTAAAAAGGGGAAAGCCTGCCCTATCATGGGCCGACCGAGCCCATCGACCGCCGCCGCCGCCGGATCCGGTGCCGCCACATCCCGCCACCGCCAGATTCGGCCCCGCCACCGCTGGATCCGACACTACCGCCCCGCGCTACTGCCGAACGTGAACGGAGGCCGCCACCCTACGCAGGCCTCCGCGTCCCGCCGTCGTTGCTGGATCTTGCCGCTACCGCAGCCACTGGATCCTCTGGCCTCCACCGTGCCCGCTGCGCCACCGGGCTCGCCGCCGCTAGCTGGATCCGCCGGCCTCGCCCCACCGTCGGCGTTGATGTGGAGGTCGTCGACCTCGCCTCGCCCCCGCCAGATTCGAGGAGGCCGCCGCCGATTGCTTAGAGCACGGGCGCGACGGAGGGAGGGGACGCGCAGGCAACCGCTCAGATCCAGCCCAGCGGCGCTGCCGAGCCTGCGCAGCCGCCACGTGAGGTCCGCCGGCACACCACCGTGTGGTGGAGAGGGAGATGGGCGCCGCCATGCGGTGGAGAGGGAGTGGGAGAATGGAGAGAGGGGCGGCGCTGGTGGGAGTTTGAAAGCGGCAGGCGCGGAGTGCTTAGGATTTATAGGCAGGAATCTCGGTCAAAAGATATATGGCGGACCGTCCGCCCAACAGAGCCACACCGTCTGCCCCTAGTTAAAGTTGGCTTCATCACATATGTCAACAAAAGCAGACCCAAGAAGATAATTTAGAATAAGTACATCAGACTACAGTATAGAACTTAAAGAAGAATATCTTGCAACTAAGAACATACTTTGACATATGTTTTATTAATATTTAATTTCAGTTTTGAAATACAAATTTAATAATGGTAATTTCATAGTATGTTTATTTCATTTTTGAACTTTAAACAAGACTTTCGGCTATGAACTGACCTCTGGTACAATAGTTCCTGTAGGAACAAACATAAATCGTAAGATTGTTGACAAACATAAACTTCAATCGTGAAACTTTTTAGATTGATTGAACGCAATCCATGAATCAGATCAGCACGTCATAATACTGTATAGTTTATGACAGAACATGAGAACATGCAAGCATCAAGATATATTCAAATATTTAGTCTTTCCATCACTTGTGCAAACAGAAAACTTCTATCAAGTCAGGCTACAGATAAAAGCCCCTAGCGTGTGTTCATGTTTTGTTCATAGTGTGCTTGTGCACAAGTTTTGCCCCGTCCCTATCCCTGCCGGGTCCTGGAACCCCATCGGGTCCTAGTGAGGATCAACCATTGAAAGATCGGATCGTGTGCTCTAGCCTAAGAGGGAGAGAGGGTGAATTAGGCAAATTAAAACATTAACTTATGGCTCCAACTAAATTGCACAATATTAAACTAAAACATGATATCTAAATGTGCAACTACAGCTTTTCTTGTGTGAAACCCCTATCCCAAAAAAGTTTAGCAACCTATAGCCTTTCCTATCAAGATACTTCTCTACGAAAGTAAAGGCACACAAGGAAGCTAGTATAAAATGCGGAAACGTAAAGAGCGGGATAAGAGGAAGCAAACTCTCGACGCGGGTGTTTATCCAGTGGTTCGGTTAGCCACAAAGGCATACCTACATCCACGTTGTTGAAGCACTCACTAAGAGTATCGCTTATCGGCAATCAAGTCTCTTTCGTGGGCAAAACCACAGTCATCTTGATCTCGATTTCCACTAAGGAGCTTCTCCACAAAGGATGGGGGTCTCCACGTCCCCCGCACAAAGTTGTCGATGCCGCTCCACACTAAGTCGGAGGGTCGTTGATGTGCCGGCGAGCCACCAATGCTCCAAGGAGCCGGCGCACTGAGATCTTCTTGTGGTTCTCTCTAGAACCAGCTCACAAGTTAGATCACCTTACTATCTCACTCACTAAAGAGCTAACCTAGCATAAACACTCTCAAGGATGTGCTAATGACTAAAGATATGATCACTAAGCTCTTGGATGGCTTGGAGATGTTCTTGGGTATGGGTGTGATGTTCCTGAACTCCAGCAATGTTGAAATGCCCGGGGGATATCATATATATAGCCTACCAAGTCCATAGAGCCGTTTGTAGCCGTTGGACCTTTTCTGCACAGGGCACCGGTTAGACCGGTGAGGTGGCACCGGTGCAACTGGTCACTCATAGCTCAGCACTATCCGTTGGCCTTTTAACAGCTGACGTGGCTGTCACCGGTTAGACCGGTGCCTTGTCGTCAGTTCAACCGGTGCTGAAAAATTGCGTCTTGGCCACTTGACATGCTCTCTGGACAATAGCATGGTGCTTGCACCGGTGCATCAACTTGACACCATCGGTTCAACCGGTGCAACTTGGGTGTCTTCACTTGGCTCTCTTCTGCGCAGACCAAATGCACCGGTGGTAGGGCACCGGTGTATCCGAAGCCTACCGGTTAGACCGGTGCTTAGTCACCGGTGCTATCGGTGTTACTGATTTCTGTAGAACTCATCCAATTCGACATTTCTTTGAGTTCTTTCTTTGTGTTTTGTTTTGCTTGGCCTTTTTACTTCATCCCTAGGATCTAAAAATTTTACTTGACAAATTTATTAGTCCCATTGATTGTGTTGTCCATCGATCACCAAAATCACAAAATAATGGTCTAATCGGGCCATGTTCCTTACAACCATCTAACAAACAAATCAGAAAATGAAGTCCAAAACAATCAAATCAGACGCCAGTAATAACAAGTAAATGAACACAAAATCCAAGCACTAGTTACGATACATAGTCATTGATCGAGCACAAGCCACAAGCAAACAGATAGAGCAGCCACAACCATGAAAAACATTTTATTATAATTCTTTATTAGAAAATAAGAGGAAGTTGTTGAGCAAACTTATTTACGCGAAAGGTGATAATTGACATGGCTTATTCATCACTCCCATAGTTCAGGTTTAAATTAATTCATTTAAATATCTTATTTACCATATGTATAGTTTAATTACTAAGTAATTCTACTAAAACGGTAAAAGATTATGACCATTAATAGTTATGATAAATTTGTGACACTTCATGTTTGTCATGATATTGGAAGCGTATTCGTCACAATATGACCTTGCAATAGTTTATGATGATTTTAAATTTGTCTAAGTAACGAACATTTTATCTTTGTCACTAAACCATATCTTCCCATACAAAACGTCATAAAAAGTAACTATATTACGATGTTTTGGTCTGTTGTTTTGAGGTAATTGTCACAGAAGGTCACATATATCATAGTGTTATAAGAGGGGAGGTCTTTCTCCACTAAGAGTCGAACCCTAAAAAAAATATCGTGCTAAAATACAACTCCAACTCGGATTACACAGCCCAAAACCCGTCTGACCGTTCTTGTGAACCAGTCTGACCAGTCTACCTGAGGAGCGAAACTTCCCGAAGCCATATATCTCTCATCCGAAGTCCAAATTGGACATTTCACATATGCATTTTAACCGTCTTGATGAGAGATACACAATGGTGATGTCCGTTTTGCCTTTTGAGCAACTTGACCAGACATATGCATTTTAACCTGTCTGACCGCTTTTGGGGACAAGTCTGACCGGTTCTCCCAATCATGACACTTTTGGGTGCGAACATTTTCATCAGATCCGATCCCGGCACCTAATACGTGCTGCATGTTCTATGTACTGCTATGCATGGGCGCTGAGGCATTGTTCTACCAGCTAGCATCACTACTACAGAACAGGCCTTTGTTCCAGGCCATTTGTCCCGGCAGCCTTTGGGCCCGGGACAATAGGTGGCTTTTGTCCTGGGTCCAACGGCTAGCGGGGCCAGCGGGGGGGGGGGGGGACAGGGGCCTTTTGTCCCTGTTGGAGGCACCAACCGGGACAAAAGGCCCGCGTAGCCTTTTGTCCCGATTGGAGCCACCAACCGGGATAAAAGGCCCCCCCTTTTGTCCCGGTTGGTGTCTCCAACCAGGACAAAACTCCTTGGCCCCCTTATCCCCTTCCCTCTCCCCCTGCCCGAGCTATTCAGCTCACTTGTTCTTGCTGTTCTTGGCTCGATAGAGAGGAGTTCTTGCTCATTTCTTCACCACATTTGTGAAGATCTTTGATTCCCCGTCCATCCATCGGAGCTAAAGGTTTGGGGCTTGTTTTTCTCTTCTTCCTTGGCTTGTATAGCTCATTTCATGCTTTAGAAATAGAGAAAATGTGTAGCTAGCTTATTTCTTGGACATTTAGATTGCATATGTAGGTGTGATTTTCTTTTAGATTTAGATGAGTATGTGGATAGTAGAAATTTTTAGAATGAGTGTAGACACTTCATGTGATGTACTTGTATATATGACCATATTGTGGATAGTTGATTTTTGTATTCAAGAATGAATTAATGAAATGAGTATATTAGAATTTTTTGTATTATGAATGGATTATTTTGACACTCTAGTGATGTATTTATTCAGGCTCACATTGAAACCATCTTGAAGCTAAAAAAATCTTTATTTCGAAACAAGTATACGTCATTAATCTCCATCCAACGGTGATGGCACTACCTTTCGGGGATACACGATGCGCTATAAGGACGTCGCGAATCGGTTGGTCGCATCACCAGCACTTCCGATTGATAAGAAGACAGCATTTGATGCAGTCAGCATGGCCGTTGTTGTACTGAGAGCATATCAACGAGCACGCTGCCTGTGCCAAGTGCTGGGCCTATTAATCGTAAATGTTGGTGCTGCGACTGGCCGATTGGTGACATCCTTGTACCGCACCGTGTCCCCCTGAAAGGCAGTGTCATCACCGCAGGGTTGAGGTTACTGACATATACATTTTCAGAAATAAAGGTTTTTTTTTCTTCTAGAGGGTTTCTGGATATTGAAAAGAATGTACTCTTGGAACTGAAGGGTGTCAAAGTAATTAGAAGTTATAGAGATTTCTTTCAATTAATTAGAGATTTCTTTCAATTAATGATACATTTCGTCTTTTTTATATGATTTCATTGTTATTTGCAAGAGTTATTAATCTGATCATTGTAATTGTAATAGTAAATAATATTTGCATTGTAATGGTAAGAATTTTTAATTTTGTGGAAAATAAAGGTATTTTTCAGTAAAATATGGCTTCAGCAACCGGAGGGAGTGGCGCTGGTGGGGGTGATCGTTGTCCTTCTGGAGAGAAGGGCACAACTCGAGTAGGTCGTCGGTCCAAAAAACCTAGTGCTTTTCATAGGGCAGCGCTCCGTTATTTGGAAAAAGAATATAGAGAATGCATGGCAAGGGGCGAGGAACCTCCGTTTGATCTTGAGGATTTATTGCGGCGTTACGGTTCGTCACCACCAAACTCGGAGGTTTCAGCTCTGCCATCTTCTTCTGTGCCAGCAAGAAATCCGTTAGAGCATTCTGCGTTCCAACGCAAGGATGGTTGAAAACCTATGTGTTGTTGTCTAAATTTTTAAGTTTCATGTATAGTACTCCTTTGTTAAGTTCTGTAATGGATTAAGTAGTCCTTTTAATTAATCAAGATGTATGATGGATATTGCAGATCTTTTAATTATTCATGTTATGTTACATTTAGTTTAATTTAGGTGTGATATATTTTATTTATTCGATACGTGTAAAGAATTCAAATCGATTTATTTAAAATGCAGATGGACCGGCAATGGATGTACAATGCTGACCGACATTCGAAAGAATTCATTGATGGCCTGCATTATTTTTTGTCTGTGGCTGAGGCAAACAAGCAGAATGGTTTTATGTGCTGCCCGTGTGTTCATTGCAACAATAACAAGGATTACTCATCTTCTAGAATCCTACACAGCCACATTTTCACAAATGGTTTCATGGAGAAGTATGTTTGTTGGACGAAGCACGGAGAACAGGGGGTTACCATGGAAGACAATGAAGAAGAAGATTTTGACGACCACTTTTCCGGGAATGCTGGAATCGGTGCATTCGATGACGATATTCCCATGGAAGAGCCCGAAGTAGATGTAGCAGAAAATGATCCCAGCGACGATCTGGGGCAGGCATTGCACAATGTGCAAGCAGACTGTGAGAGTGAAACGGAGAGGTTGAAGTTCCAAAAGTTGATAGAGGACCACCATAAGTTGTTGTACCCAGATTGTCAAAATGTATTGAAGAAACTTGGCACCACCTTGGAGTTGCTGCAATGGAAGGCGACAAATGGTGTATCTGACAAGGGATTTGGTGAATTACTCAAACTTGTTAAAAAAATGCTTCCTAAGGACAACGAATTGCCTACCACAACGTATGAAGCCAAACAACTTGTTTGCCCTTTAGGATTGGAAGTGCAAAAGATACATGCATGCCCCAACGACTGCATCCTCTACCGAGGCGAGTACGAGAATTTGGATGCATGTCCCGTATGCAGTGCATTGCGTTACAAGATTAGAAAAGATGATCCTGGAGATGTCGAGGGGGAGCCTCCCCAGAAGAGAGTTCCTGCGAAGGTCATGTGGTATTCGCCTATAATACCACGTTTGAAGCGTCTGTTTAGAAATAAAGATAATGCTAAGTTGATGCGATGGCACAAAGAGGAACGCAAGAAAGACTCGATGTTGAGAAACCCCGCTGATGGGTCGCAGTGGAGAAAAATAGATAGAACGTACCCTGAATTTGATTTGGATGCAAGAAACATAAGGTTCGGTTTGAGTACAGATGGCATGAATCCTTTTGGTGAGATGAGCAGTGGTCATAGCACTTGGCCTGTGACTCTTTGTATGTACAATCTTCCACCATGGCTCTGCATGAAACGAAAGTTCATCATGATGCTAGTGCTTATCTCGGGTCCAAAGCAGCCCGAAAATGACATTGATGTGTACCTAAGACCATTGGTCGAAGAACTCTTATTGCTCTGGGGCGATGAAGGTGTACAGATGTGGGATGAATACAAACAGGAAAACTTCAACCTACGAGCATTGCTGTTCGTAACGATCAATGACTGGCCTGCTCTTAGTAACTTGTCAGGACATTCGAATAAGGGATACAAAGCATGCACACACTTTTTAGATGATACCGAAAATATATGGTTGACTCACTGTAAGAAGGTTGTATACATGGGTCATCGTCGGTTTCTTCCCATCAGGCATGCGGTACGAAAGAAGGGCAAGCATTTCAAAGGCCAAGCGGACCACCGAACAAAACCGATGCACCGTAGTGGTAAAGACGTCTTCAACATGGAAAAAGATCTAGAAGTTATTTTTGGAAAGGGATCTGGTAGCCAACCTGTTCCGAACGAAAACGGAATGGCGCCCATGTGGAAGAAGAAATCTATATTTTGGGAGCTACCATATTGGGAAGTCTTAGATGTTCGTCATGCAATTGATGTGACGCACCTCACGAAATTTTTTTGCGTCAACCTGATAGCATTCTAGGGAGTGTACGGAAAGACAAAAGATACAGTAGAAGCACGTCAAGAATTGCAACGTATGGAAGAACGAGATGCCTTACATCCACAACAGCGAGATAATGGACGACAATAGTAAGTCCTGCCAGCTATACTCTTAGCAAGGAAGAGAAAGAATCCATGTTTGACTGCTTGAGCAGTATAAAGGTTCCATCTGGATACTCATCCAATATAAAAGAAATCTTAAATTTGGCAGAGAAGAAATTTACAAATCTCAAGTCACATGACTGCCATGTGCTTATGACCGAACTTCTTCCGGTTGTGCTGCGGGGGATTCTGCCTGATAACGTCCGGTTAACCATCGTGAAGCTATGTTCCTTCCTCAACGCAGTTTCTCAGAAGATAATTGACCCGGAGAATTTGATAAAGCTGCAAAATGATGTGGTGCAATGTCTTGTTAGCTTTGAGCTGATATTTCCACCATCTTTCTTCAACATCATGACACATCTTCTAGTGCACCTTGTGAAAGAGATTGATATCCCCGGACCAGTATTTCTACACAGCATGTTCCCATTCGAAAGGTTCATGGGGGTACTCAAGAAATGTGTTCGTAATCGAGCTCGTCCAGAAGGAAGCATCGCCAGTGCCTATGGAACTGAGGAGGTCATTGACTTTTGTGTTGACTTTATTGATGACCTTAAACCGATTAGAGTCCCTGAATTGCGATATGAGGGGAGACTAACTGGAAAGGGTACATTAGGAAAGAAATCTTATGTCTGCACAGATGATTTTTCATTCAAGAAAGCGCATTATACGGTTATTCAACAATCATCCTTGGTTGACCCATATATCGAGGAACACAAGAAAATTCTGCTCTCCAATTTCCCGGAAAAGTCTGAGGCATGGATTACACGTGAGCACATGAACACTTTCTGCAGCTGGTTGCGGAAGCATCTAATGCATAACATGGATATAAGTGAACAACTATTCTTATTGGCTAGGGGGGCCATCTTGGAATATCTTAACATACCAAGGGTACGAGATAAATGGAAACACATTTTATATGATAGCCCAAGATAAAAAGAGTACCAACCAAAACAGCGGTGTTCGTATGGATGCCACGGACAATAATGGGAAAAAGGACACATATTACGGCTACATTGAAGAGATATGGGAGCTGGATTATGGTCCCAATTTCAAGGTGCCTCTATTTCGTTGCCAATGGGTTAAGCTATCTGGAGGAGGGGTAACAAAAGATGAGTATGGGATGACAATAGTTGATCTCAACAATCTTGGGTATAGAGACGAGCCATTTGTCCTAGCCCAGGATGTCGCTCAGGTTTTCTACATTAAGGACATGTCCAGCAAGCCAAAAAAGGGGATAAACAAGCAAAAGGATGAGCCTAAGCGACACATAGTTCTATCAGGAAAGAGAAACATCGTTGGAGTGGAGGACAAGACAGACTTATCAGAAGAATATAATAATTTTGTTGCCATTCCACCTTTCGAAGTAAATGCTGATCCATGCATCCTGCTAGCCAATGATGATGCTCCATACTTGCGCCGTGATCATAATCAAGGGACATTTGTGAAGAGAAAGTCTGTTACCACTAATCCTTCATGTACTTGAATCATTTTATATTATTGTATAAAAACGTAATCGCAATTCGAATACTTTTATTATATATGTACTGTACAATTATACTTTATGTGTTATATATATCATTTTTTATATTTTTCACTTAATTACCAGACTCAATTATAATTTTCATTCAATAATGGATTACTCAACTAATTTTATTTATTTCATGAAATTACATTCACATTAACAAACTATACTCTCTCACTAACACACACAATCTCACTAGCACACACACTATCTCTCAAACTCACACACTACTCATTAATATCATGAAATTGCTTAATTTTATGTAAAATTAACTTTTTAAACGTTAATATCGTGATAGAATCCACTTTCTGTCGAAAAGCAATAGTTTGAAAAAATTTGTTCACCTAATATATTTTTGCATGGTCAAAATAACAAATATGATTTCAAAAAAGTTAGATATTTCATTGACCCAATCACTTGAATGAAAATTAATTATTTTTGTTGCGTGTATCAAGTTTATATAGAGATAATAAATTTTGTTCCATAATTTTTGGAATCATAATTTTATTAACTGAATTAACAAATGAAAGCCTATTTTAAAAGAGAAATCAAAATAAACAAAAACAAACATAAGATTTGGCGAGAATGAGGGAAAACGGGCCCCTTTTGTCCCGGGTGGTAGATCCACCCAGGACTAAAGGTGGGCCGCGGGCTGGGAATTTTCCCGGTCCGCCCAAAAACACCTTTTGTCCCGTGTGGAGCCACGACCCGGGACAAAAGGCCCTTTTGTCCCGGGTGGTGGATTCACCCGGGACAAATGCCCCCCCTTTTGTCCCGGGTGAAGCCACGACCCGGGACAAAAGGGGGCCCCCTATATATGTCCCTTAACCTCCGCCTTCCTCCAACACTTGGGCATTCCTGGTCTGTGCCGCGCCACCGTCGTCTCCCATCGCGCCTCCTGCTCTGCCGCCATCCCCGAGCGCCGCCCGAGCTCCGCCGCCTCCACGCCCTGGCCGCCTTGGACGATGACCCCGCCAGGCCGCTCACCGGTGCGCCGCCGTCCCCGGCCCCGTGCCACCTCGTCTTCGCCGACCCGGCCTCCACTCCGCGCGCACCCTCGTCTTCGCCGCCCCCGGCGGCCTTCACTGCACGCCGCCGCGCCGCCACCCTCTCCGCTGCGCGCCACCACGCCGCCAGCTCCCCGCCTCGTCATCCAGGTCCGCCGCTCTAGGTTTCCCCGCCCTGTGTGAGTGTGGCCGCCGGCATTTTCTTTTTTCTTTTCAAATTTTATGTTTTATGTAATTTTGTTTTACCTTAACTAGAATTCAATTATGCATATAGATATTTTTAGAATTATATTATGGATATAGTGTTTTATTTATTATATATTAATTAGAATTGATTTATAGAGACATTGTTAGAATGCAATTATGGTTATAGTGTTTTCTTTATTTATAGAGATATAGTGAGAATTAGAGAGAATTTATAGAGAAATAGAGAAGGAAATAGAGAATTAGAGAGAATTTCTTTTATGATGTATTTATTATTTAATTATGTCATTCAAAGACTTTAATTTATCATGTATTTATTATTTAATTATGTCATTCGAAGCCTTTAATTTATCATGTATTTATTATTTAATTATATCATTCGAAGCCTTTAATTTATCATGTATTTATTATTTAATTATGTCATTTATATTACTTCTCGAGCTCGCAAACTCGCGCTAACACACAATCGTTTCCAATAGTTTCCGATCGTTACCGATACCGACCGAATTGTTTCCGATCGTTACCGATACCGACCGAATCATTTCCGATAGTTTCCGATCATTACCGATACCGACCGAATCGTTACCGATCTAAATATGTGGATTATTTAGAGAATTTTTTTAATAGTTTTATTTGTATTCATATTTTAGTTACGATGGACCCGCGACACACAGACGCGGAAGACGAATAGTTCCTGTTGAATATGGTTGGCGAAGGTCAAAGAGATGTCCCTGAACAAGCTGATGATGGCAGCAATACCGACATATATTTGAATATGTCCGGTGATGGAATTGAGCCACCATCTATTCAGGATGACGCTGCTGCTGAACAAAGTGCTAATGTACATATCACAACTATACTTATTTGTAGTGACAATTATATTTTCATCTGAATCTATATGAATACTATGAATGTTTTTTTATAGCCGTCTGGATCATCGTCGCAGCAAAAAAAAGACGAAGCGAGGCCCAACAAAAAACTGGAAGGGCGGTTCATTATAAAGGAAGTTGGTCCAGATGGCGAACCGATCGCTCCAGAAGCTGCCGCCAAAAAATTCATAAGACAATCCAGATGTATTGTCAGGGACCACATCCCGATCAGCTTCAGGCTCTGAAAAGCTTCCAATCCAAACGTGGAATGGGATGCGGTACCCGAAAGAGAAAAAGAATGGTGCTGGCGGGAGCATAAGAAAAACTTCACGGTTCCAGCTGAATCCGAAGAGATATGCAAGCGTTGGACCCTGAGTAAGATGGCCGAACAGCTGCAATCATTCAAGAAAATTTTGACGAAGAAATATATCAAGACCGGGACCACACCTGTATTTACCGGCGAGCTCGAAAAGCTCAGGGGTCACTGGGATGCTTTTGTTGAATACAAGTCTTCAGAGTTTGGGCTTCAGAAGGTGCAAAGGATCAAAGACAACGCCTCGAAGAAAGTGTATCATCACACTCTAGGCCAAAGAGGCTACAAGCTTGTAATATCCAAATGGGAGAAGATGGAGCAGGATCTGCTTGACAGAGGCATCCAACCTGCGACCATGAACTGGCCTGAAAGGTCAAGGACCTGGTTTTATGGTCACGGGGGAAGCTTGGACCCATTGACTGATGACTGCATCTATGGGCCAAACATCCAGCAAGCAGCCCAAAGACTACAGGAGGCCATACAAGTAGCGGCCGAGGGAACATTCCAGCCGTATAGAGGGAGGGACGAGCTAACTTACGCCCTTGGGAATCCAGAGCATCCGGGCCGCACAAGAGGCAAAGACGTGGTTCCGTGGAAGTATGGGTTCAGGGATTACATTGAATCATATAGAAGCCGGCAAAGAAGAAAGAATGATGAGCGGGAGCACTTGCAAAGGCGAGAGGAACGACTCATGTCACATGATCAAAGACTGGAGGAAGAGGTTCAACGCCAAGTGGCCATAGCAATGAGCCAGCAACAGCAAGCGCAAACGGTGCCTCCAGAGCCTAATGTCACAGCCGATCATCTATCTCAGCGGAAAAGAAGCTGCTCTTCCACAGACGTCGCCGTCGTCGAGACAACGGGGATCCAGGCCGCAGTTGAAGCGACGGCCCCGTAGCGATTTCCAGTGGATGAGATCACCCAGCGGACACCTTGTGACCTGCAGACTGCCATTAAAAACTTAATGTTCACTGTTGCGTACGATACCGCCATGCCAACCCAACCAGGCGACGTGTACCACGGGCAGTAAATTCCGTCAGGATACACAAGAGTTGGCGTGGAGCAGGTGTTCCAGGGTTGGGAGACGCTCGAGCTTGATATTCCTTGAGGCGATGGAGAGAGGACACTAGCAGAAGCCATTCATGGCTACATCCTATGGGATAAGCGCTACATTGTCCTAAAGTCGGATGATCAAACACCAAGACAGGCATCTCAGCATGCCTCTCCAAGGCCAGCATCTCCGCAAAACTTCCCAAGGGCAACACTATCTCGGCAAGGTTCACCGGCACATTCTCCATCACCATCATCTCATGCGCCGATGAACACTCAAGCGTCACTGTCGCCTCCATGGTCACCCCCTCCGCCGCCGGTAAAGAAGCAGAAATAGCCGCCGGCAAAGAAGGTAGCTGCACCGGATAAGAAGCCTCCAACGAAGAAGGAAAAGGAGAAGAAAACCAAGGAGGATCATATTAAACCCTGGGACATGAGCCTTGAAGAATGCGATCGGATAACTCAAGAAAGAGTTAAAGAGCAGTTCAAGCCGGAGCCGAAGCCGAAGCCCGAGAAAGTGATAAATCCGATAGATTTGAAATTTTTTAAGGGAATGTGTAAAGCAAATAAGAGAAAATTCATTCTGAGAGACCCCCCTTTAGACTAAGAACGCACAATTATCAAAACTATTGAGAAAAAGAAGAGACAATCAAAGTCGTCGTCGTCCGACGTTCCACAGCTCGGAGCCCAAAAGAAACAATCAATAGAGCCTCTCGTAGTGGGACAGACGACGCAACAACAAGACTTTGTTACATTTTTGAAAGAATCAAACCTGATGGCGATCAAACCTGACGGCGGCTCAGATTGTAGGGGGAGAAGATATTCCAAAGGCCGATGTGATCGTCAAATGGACGTAAGAGCTGGGCAAATCTCTTGTACCCCTCAAGTACATAAGCGTTCATCACAACAAGCAAATGATATTGTTTCCTTACAACTTTGCGTGAGTGATTCCTTCCGTCTAACTCTTTCTATTCTATAATCGAATTGTTTAAACCTTAACTACCAAGAACTGCCTCCGTATAATCTTGCAGTGAACACTGGGTCCTAATTATCATAATTCCCGAGAAGAGCCTACTCGTGGTTATGGACTCATTGAGGAGAAATCCAGAACAATACGAAAATCTTCTTAACATGATGAAAAAGTAATTCTACCACTACTCCGTCGATGACCGATAATTTGAATAACTTTGTTACTTGACTATAATTGTTCTAATCATGCACAGGATTTGGAAACAATACGCTAAAAATCATTCAGGCAAATTTGACAAGGAATTGAAGATCAAGACAGATTTTACGGTACGCACTTGGATGATTCGTTGCACGATTCATTAGTTTTATTATATATTCATGTAAATACCTGATAATTTCTTCTCTCTTAAAGTGTATGAGGCAGAAACAAGGCACTAATTTATGCGCATACTATGTATGCGAGAACATCCATGGTCTGGTAGGTCCTCCAAGGGCCTGGACAGATTGGGAGGAGGAAGTAAGTAAAAAACTTATTAATATTTGAATTCGTATTTTAATTAGTCGAAATTAATTATCCCCTTTTTCCATAGGTCGAGGAGATGCGCGATAAACTCATACCGGAGGAAAAGATTATGGCGATTCAAGAACAATTGTCCGGATTTATTGTTGAGCAAGTCCTCGATCCAAAAGGCGAATTCTATTATGATGGACTATCTAATATTGACAATCGCAGCAAATATGATAATATACGCGTATATATGTAATTAAGAACGAATATACCCATGTAAATATATATGTGTGTGTATGTATTAAATTTCTATTTATGAGTATGTATGTATTATATATATAAGCTCTCCAATAATATATATGTGTATATATATATATTTATATAATATTGGTCCTAGACATTTTCATATGTAAAGGAATTCACATGTATAGATATGTGTATACATATATATATATAAGTGAATTAATTTATATATGAAAACTATCTAGGACAAATATTATATAAGTAACTATACATATATGTATATATTAGTGGAGATCATACACACTGAATTTCAATACATAAGTTTAATTGAAATACAAAAGTATAATTGAAATAGAAAAAGAATTGAGAAAAGAAAAATAGGAAAAAAAGGGACCTTTTGTGCCGGTTGGTAACACCAACCGGGACAAAAGGGTGTGCCAGCCACGTGGCGCTGGCAGCACCTTTTGTCCCGGAACCAACCGGGACAAAAGGTAGCCTTTTGTCCCGGTTGCCAGACCCGGGACAAAAGGACCCCTCTTTTGTCCCGGACTGACGTTCTCGGTTCGGAAACCGGGACAATAAAGATTTTCCAACCGGAACAAATTAGCGTTTCTTTTGCAGTAGTGCATGCACCCATAAGCCAACGCATAGCGCGGGTCATGTACGACTGATGACAGATCATGTGCTATACTGCAGGCGTACACTACTACAGAAATGGTTTCACAGACCATTGAGCAGTTCACCGCACCAATATCAAAGGTGGGCACGATGGCACTTTATTTTTGCATTTTTTTATATGTATCATTAAAACTCAAATTACATCTATATCTAGTAACAGTTTCTAAACATGGTCTGAAAATTCCTTAAACTGGCTTGGACTACTTTTGTAGGTGCATAAGTTTGTAATAATAAAAAATATAATTACTTTGATTACAAAGATTAGACTATACATTGTTCACAAATACGTATATCTATATTTCCTCTCATGTACACCAAACGTAACTTTTACATATCATATGGTACAAAAAAAGCTGTGCGCACGAATTTCCATAATTTTTTAATGGATATGGTATTTTTTAGCGGTCTAAATGAATTTTATATAGTTCAAATACCAAGTGAGAAATATATTTGTAGGGTGGTGGAAAGGTCATCACCGGTCCCTGGAAATATTTTGTAGGGGCAAGTTGAAATGTCACTTCTCTCTAGAAGTCTTTTACATTATTAACACTGAGCAACCGTTTTCTTGCGCCACACTTTCCTCGCTGCCAGCTCCACCGATATCAAATAAAGGTGGGCACGATATTTTTGCATTTCTGATATCTATCATTCGAACTCAAAATTACAGTTTCTAAACATGGTCTGAAAATTTCGTAAACTGGCTTGGACTACTTTTCTAGGTGCATAAGCTAGTAATAATAAAAAATAATTACTTTGATTACAAAGATTAGGCTATACATTGTTCACAAATATGTATATCTATATTTCCTCTCATGTACACCAATTCACCAAATGTAACGTTTACACATCATGCGTACAAAAAAAAAGTTGGGCGCACGAATTTCAATAATTTTTTAATGGATATGGTATTTTTTTAGTGGTCTAAATGAATTTTATATAGTTCAAATACCAAGTGAGAAAGATATTTGTAGGGTGGTGGAAAGGTCATCACCCGTCCCTGGAAATATTTTGTAGGGGCAAGTTGAAATGCCACTTCTCTCTAAAAGTCCTTTTACATTATTAACACTGAGCAACCGGCCGTCCAATGCGCACTGCAACAATATAATTCTTGATTGACTCCCGATTCGATTCACTACTACAAAAACGTTGATTTGTCCCGGTTGGGAAACTGCTGTTGTCCCGGTTTCCCAACCGGGAACGCCTGTCCGGGACAAAAGGGGGTGCCCTTTTGTGCCGGGTGTGGCAACCGGGACAAAAGAGGACCTTTTGTCCCGGTTGGTAACACCAACCGGGACAAAAGGTGCAGCCAGCGCCCACGTGGCTGGCGCACCCTTTTGTCCCTGTTGGTGTTACCAACCGGGACAAAAGGTCTCTTTTTTTTTCATGTTTTTCTTTTCTCAATTCTTTTTCTATTTCAATTATACTTTTGCATTTCAATTAAACTTATGTATTGGAATTCAGTGTGTATGATCTCCACTAATATATACATATATATATATAGTTACTTATATAATATTTGTCCTAGATAGTTTTCATATATAAATTAATTCACTTATATATATATATATGTATACACATATCTATACATGTGAATTCCTTTACATATGAAAATGTCTAGGACCAATATTATATAAATATATATATATACACATATATATTATTGGAGTGCTTATATATATAATACATACATACTCCATCATATTTGCATAGGTATATTCGTTCTTAATTACATAGTACAATTCGCCTTTTGGAAATTTAATACATACATACATACTCATAAATAGAAATTTAATACATAGACACACATATATATTTACATAGTTATATTCGTTCTTAATTACATATATACGCGTATATTGTCATATTTACTGTGATTGTCAATATTAGATATTCCATCATAGTAGAATTCGCCTTTTGGATCGAGGACTTGCTCAACAATAAATCCGGAGAATTGTTCTTGAATCGCCATAACCTTTTCCTCCGGTATGAGTTTATCGCGCATCTCCCCGACCTATGGAAAAAGGGGATAATTAATTTCGACTAATTAAAATACGAGTTCAAATATTAACAAGTTTTTTTACTTACTTCCTCCTCCCAATCTGTCCAGCCCTTTGGAGGTCCTACCAGACCATGGATGTTCTCGCATACATAGTATGCGCACAATACAGTGCCTGGTTTCTGCCTCATACACTTTAAGAGAGAAGAAATTATCAGGTATTTACATGAATATATAATAAAACTAATGAATCGTGCAACGAATCATCCAAGCGCGTACCGGAAAATCTGTCTTGATCTTCAATTCCTTGTCAAATTTGCCTGGATGATTTTTAGCGAATTCTTTCCAAACCCTGTGCATGATTAGAACAATTATAGTCAAGTAACAAAGTGATTCAAATTATCGGTCATGGACGGAGTAGTGGTAGAATTACTTTTTCATCATGTTAAGAAGATTTTCGTATTGTTCTGGAGGTCTCCTCAATGAGTCCATAACCACGAGTAGGCTCTTCTCGGGAATTATGACAATTAGGACAAAGTGTTCACTGCAAGATTATACGGAGGCAGTTCTTGGTAGTTAAGGTTTAAACAATTCGATTATAGAATAGAAAGAGTTAGACGGAAGGAATCACTCACGCAAAGTTGTAAGGAAACAATATCATTTGCTTGTTGTGATGAACGCTTATGTACTTGAACAAGTTTTGGAATATGTCATCGGGATTGTCCCGTAGAAGCCTCCAATTACAAGTAATTGGGTCGATGAAGCCGAGGTGAGAGTATCCCTTTCTTCTGCAAGTATGTATCTCCATTCTACATGATACCGAATAAATCAAGAGATCAGTATGTTGAGATCATGCAAAACAATACGTAAGGAGAGTAAAATACTTACAGAACCCACAAGCCGACCATAGAGATGTCGAGGGCCTCCTGATGGAATAGTTGGTAAATTTCTTCCCAGTTTATCCATATAATGGCCTCCCCCCGTAAGAAATCGTCATCTTTAATCTTTGCGCCCTGCATGAAGATGCAATCGGCCATCGCACGCATGTAGTGCTGGTGCAGCTTATACATTTGCGTTGGAAGCACAGACACTAGTTCGGGGGGTACAAGAGTTTTGCCGATCTCAAACGTCCATTTGACGACCACATCGGCCTTTGGAATATCTTCTCCCCCTGCAATCTGAGCGGCCGTCAGGTTTGATTCTTTCAGAAATGTAACAAAGTCTTGTTCTTGCGTCGTCTGTCCCACTACGAGAGGCTCTATTGATTGTTTCTTTTGGGCTCCGAGCTGTGGAACGTCGGACGACGACGACTTTGATTGTCTCTTCTTTTTCTCAGTAGTTTTGATAATTGTGCGTTTGTAGTCTGAAGGGGGGTCTCTCGGAATGAATTTTCTCTTATTTGCTTCGCACATTCCCTTAAAAAATTTCAAATCTATCGGATTTATCACTTTCTCGGGCTCCGGCTTCGGCTTCGGCTTGAAGTGCTCTTTAACTCTTTCTTGAGTTATCCGATCGCATTCTTCAAGGCTCATGTCCCAGGGTTTAATAGGAGCCTCCTTGGTTTTCTTCTTCTTTTCCTTCTTCTTTGGAGGCTCCCTAGCCGGTGCAGCTACCTTCTTTGCCGGCGGCCGTTTCTGCTTCTTTGCCGGCGGCGGAGGGGGTGACCATGGAGGCGACGGTGACGCTTGAGTGTTCATCGGCGCATGAGATGATGGTGATGGAGAATGTGCCGGTGAACCTTGCCGAGACAGAGCTGCCCTTGGGGAGTTTTGCGGAGATGCCGGTCTTGGAGAGGCATGCTGAGATGCCGGTCTTGGTGTTTGATCATCCGACTTTAGGACAATGTAGTGCTTATCCCATAGGATGTAGCTATGAATGGCTTCTGCTAGTGTCCTCTCCCCATCGCCTCCAGGAATATCAAGCTCGAGCGTCTCCCAACCCTGGCACACCTGCTCCACGCCAACTCTTGTGTATCTAGGCGGAATTTGCTGCCCGTGGTACACGTCGCCTGGTTCGGTTGGCATGGCGGTACCGTACGCAACAGTGAACATTAAGTTCTTAACGGCAGTCTGCAGGTCACAAGGTGTCCGGTGGGTGATCTCATCCACTGGAAATCGCTGCGGGGCCGACGCTTCAACTGCGGCCTGGATCCCCGTGGGCTCGGCAGCGGCGACGTCTGTGGAAGCGCAGCTGCTTTTCCGCTGAGACAGGTGATCGGCTGCGACACTAGGCTCTGGAGGCAACGTTTGCGCTTGCTGTTGCTGGCTCATTGCTACGGCCACTTGGCGTTGAACCTCTTCCTCCAGTCTTTGATCGTGTGACATGAGCCGTTCCTCTAGCCTTCGCAGGTGCTCCCGCTCATCATTCTTTCTTCTTTGCCGGCTTCTATATGAATCAATGTAATCCCTGAACCCATACTTCCACGGAACCACGCCTTTGCCTCTTGTGCGGCCCGGATGCTCTGGATTCCCAAGGGCGTAAGTCAGCTCGTCCCTCTCTCTATCCGGCTGGAATGTTCCCTCGGCCGCTGCTTGTATGGCCTCCTGTAGTCTCTGGGCTGCTCGCTGGATGTTTGGCCCATAGATGCAGTCACCAGTCAATGGGTCCAAGCTTCCCCCGTGACCATAAAACCAGGTCCTTGACCTTTCAGGCCAGTTCAAGGTCGCAGGTCGGATGCCTCTGTCAAGCAGATCCTGCTCCATCTTCTCCCATTTGGGTACTGCAAGCTTGTAGCCTCCTTGGCCTAGAGTGTGATGGTACACTTTCTTCGAGGCGTTGTCTTT
Organism: Panicum virgatum; assembly: GCF_016808335.1. Lineage (NCBI taxonomy): Eukaryota > Viridiplantae > Streptophyta > Magnoliopsida > Poales > Poaceae > Panicum > Panicum virgatum. The sequence goes on along the minus strand of NC_053152.1, from coordinate 33,022,047 downwards.
GGCCTTCTGCACCTTCTGAAGCCCAAGCTCTGAAGACTTGTATTCCACAAATGCATCCCAGTGACCCCTGAGCTTTTCGAGCTCGCCGGTAAATACGGGTGTGGTCCCGGTCTTGATATATTTCTTCGTCAAAATTTTCTTGAATGATCGCAGTTGTTCGGCCATCTTACTCAGGGTCCAGCGCTTGCATATCTCTTCGGATTCAGCTGGAACCGTGAAGTTTTTCTTAAGCTCCCGCCAGCACCATTCTTTTTCTCTTTCGGGTACCGCATCCCGTTCCTCGCTTGGATTGGAAGCTTTCCAGAGCCTAAAGCTGATCGGGATGTGGTCCCTGACAATACATCCGGATTGTCTTATGAATTTTTTGGCGGCAGCTTCTGGAGCGATCGGTTCGCCATCTGGACCAACTTCCGTTATAATGAACCGCCCTTCCAGTTTTTTTGTTGGGCCTCGCTTCGTCTTTTTCTGCTGCGACGATGATCCAGACGGCTATAAAAAAAACATTCATAGTATTCATATAGATTCAGATGAAAATATGATTGTCACTACAAATAAGTATAGTTTTGATATGTACATTAGCACTTTGTTCAGCAGCAGCGTCATCCTGAATAGATGGTGGCTCAATTCCATCACCGGACATATTCAAATATATGTCGGTATTGCTGCCATCATCAGCTTGTTCAGCGACATCTCCTTGACCTTCGCCAATCATATTCAACAGGAACTGTTCGTCTTCCGCGTCTGTGTGTCGCGGGTCCATCGTAACTAAAATATGAATACAAATAAAACCCTTAAAAATTATCTAAATAATCCACTCCAGAAATTTGCGGCTAGGGATAGGCGGAGGGCCGAGGGCCGAAGGCGAAGGGCTCAAAGCAGAGGGCCAGAGGCGCACTGGGGCGAACGCGGAGCCGGGGGGGACGTGGGCTCAGGGCGAGCTATGAGCAGAGACGGAGAGAATGATTCTTTTGCATTTGGGGCTTCCTTGCTAGGCTTTATTGAATTGGGTCCATATATGATACTCTCTCCATGTCAAAATAAGTATAGTTTTTTGCATCCAAATTTTGTCCCACAAAGAATGTAGTTTTAGCTTGTAATGAGATTCATCTAATTAAAGCAATACTAATTATACTCTCTCCATGTCAAAATAAGTATAGTTTTTTTCCTATATGATTTTTTTGTTTGATTTTCTTTCTGGAAGATCACATCTAGATATAAGTGTCACTATCTAATGACTACTTGGCTGCAGGTAATTGTGATGGATGGGGTGCTTCCATCAAGTTTGGCCCTGTCCACATGATATTTTAGGTGGTCCATTTAGTTTGCCACAAAATTCTAAGATCTTTCAATCTACGTGCAGCGCAAGAGAGTCATCGGGGTCTTATGTTCTTATTGACATGTGGTTTTTTATCACTTTTTTGTTAAGTCCAAGCCAAAAGATTCTCAATTTTAATTTGAATCATTTGTTGAGTAGAAATTATAATATCTGTGGTCAAAAAGGAAATTATCATCAATTAAAGGTTAGGGCTCGGTTGTAAGACGTATTTCGATTTTAAAAAGCCAAACTTTACCAATTTTTTGACCAATAATTAGTCAAATTATATACATATATATTTAGTGCACAAAAGTTACATCACTATATTCATACTCAAATCAAAGGAATTTAATGATGAAGATTCTGTAACTAGCAACTAAGAATATATAATGATGAATTAAGGGTCAAAATCTACCGAGACTTTCTCCTATAACAAAATACAGCCGACATTGATAGAGCAGGCGAAGTGCTAGAGTAGGTAACACTGTCAAGTGACACCATAAGAGTATGAGACAAATTCTAGATGAGGACATCACAGATCGGCATGTGTAGTAAGACAGAAGTATCCACTAGACGAATTAACAGCTCTCAAGGGATTGGATCCTAAGGACTGTTAACAATAGATGGAGAGCCTACAAATCTAAGTTGAAGAAACAGTATTTCAATCGTGAAGACAGGTCTCTAGATGAAATCATAAAAGGGAAACCACCAACTGTAAATGAACATCAATGGAGAGCTCTTGTTGGATTTTGGTGCCAGGAATCACATAATAAGGTGATATCAGTTTACAGAACAATAATATCAAATTCCAAAGCGACATAAAAAATAGTGCTTAATGACTCTTCTATCTTTGCAGAAACTATGTGCCACGAACTCCCGATCTGTAAAAGAACAGAAGAATACCCACACAACAGGGCGGCGGCGCGGCGGCGTGCAGTGGAGGCCGCCGACGAGGGCGTGCGCGCGGAGTGGAGGCCGGGGGCGGCGCTCGCAGGGACGACGGCGCTCGGTGACGTGGGCTCGCGCGGCGGGGCTCTGGGCGGCGACGTCGACGGCGGCGGTGCTCGGGGACAAAAGGCCCCCCCTTTTGTCCCGGGTGAAACCACCACCCGGGGCAAAAGGACCTTTTGTCCCGGGTGGTGGATTCACCCGGGACAAAAGGGGTTTTTGGGCGGGCCGGGAAAATTCCCAGCCCGCGGCCCACCTTTAGTCCCGGGTGGATCTACCACCCGGGACAAAAGGGGCCCGTTTTCCCTCGTTCCCGCCTAATGTTATGTTTGTTTTTGTTTCTTTTAACTTCTCTTTTAAAATTGGCTTTCATTTGTTAATTCAGTTAATAAAATTATGATTCCAAAAATTATGGAACAAAATTTCTTATCTCTATATAAACTTGATACACGCAACAAAAATAATTAATTTTCATTCAAGTGATTGGGTCAATGAAATATCTAACTTTTTTGAAATCATATTTGTTATTTTGACCATGCAAAAATATATTAGGTGAATTTTTTTTTCAAACTGTTGCTTTTCGATAGAAAGTGGATTCTATCACGATATTAACGTTTAAAAAGTGAATTTTAGATAAAATTAAGCAATTTCATGATATTAATGAGTAGTGTGTGAGTTTGAGAGATAGTGTGTGTTAGTGAGATTGTGTGTGTTAGTGAAAGAGTATAGTGTGTTAATGTGAATGTAATTTCATGAAATAAATAAAATTAGTTGAGTAATCCATTATTGAATGAAAATTATAATTGAGTCTAGTAATTAAGTGAAAATATATAAAATAATATAAATAACACATAAAATATAATTGTACAGTACATATATAATAAAAGTATTCGAATTGCGATTATGTTTTTATACAATAATATAAAATGATTCAAGTACATGAAGGATTAGCGGTAACAGACTTTCTCTTCACAAATGTCCCTTGATTATGATCACGGCGCAAGTATGGAGCATCATCATTGGCTAGCAGGATGCATGGATCAGCATTTACTTCGAAAGGTGGAATGGCAACAAAATTATTATATTCTTCTGAAAAGTCTGTCTTGTCCTCCACTCCAATGATGTTTCTCTTTCCTGATAGAACTATGTGTCGCTTAGGCTCATCCTTTTGCTTGTTGATCCCCTTCTTTGGCTTGCTGGACATGTCCTTAATGTAGAAAACCTGAGCGACATCCTGGGCTAGGACAAATGGCTCGTCTCTATACCCAAGATTGTTGAGATCAACTATTGTCATCCCATACTCATCTTTTGTTACCCCTCCTCCAGATAGCTTAACCCATTGGCAACGAAATAGAGGCACCTTGAAATTGGGACCGTAATCCAGCTCCCATATCTCTTCAATGTAGCCGTAATATGTGTCTTTTTTTCCATTATTGTCCGTGGCATCCATACGAACACCGCTGTTTTGGTTGGTACTCTTTTTATCTTGGGCTATCGTATAAAATGTGTTTCCATTTATCTCGTACCCTTGGTATGTTAAGATATTCCAAGATGGTCCCCTAGCCAATAAGAACAGTTGTTCACTTATATCCATGTTATGCATTAGATGCTTCCGCAACCAGCTACAGAAAGTGTTCATGTGCTCACGTGTAATCCATGCCTCAGACTTTTCCGGGAAATTGGAGAGCAGAATTTTCTTGTGTTCCTCGATATATGGGTCAACCAAGGATGATTGTTGAAGAACCGTATAATGCGCTTTCTTGAATGAGAAATCATCTGTGCAGACATAAGATTTCTTTCCTAATGTACCCTTTCCAGTTAGTCTCCCCTCATATCGCGATTCAGGGACTCCAATCAGTTTAAGGTCATCAATAAAGTCAACACAAAAGTCAATGACCTCCTCAGTTCCGTAGGCACTGGCGATGCTTCCTTCTGGACGAGCTCTATTACGAACACATTTCTTGAGTACCCCCATGAACCTTTCGAATGGGAACATGTTGTGTAGAAATACTGGTCCGAGAATATCAATCTCTTTGACAAGGTGCACTAGAAGATGTGTCATGATGTTGAAGAAAGATGGTGGAAATATCAGCTCAAAGCCAACAAGACATTGCACCACATCGTTTTGCAGCTTTATCAAATTCTCTGGGTCAATTATCTTCTGAGAAACTGCGTTGAGGAAGGCACATATCTTCACGATGGTTAACCGGACGTTATCAGGCAGAATCCCCCGCAGCACAACCGGAAGAAGTTCGGTCATAAGCACATGGCAGTCATGGGACTTGAGATTTGTAAATTTCTTCTCTGCCAAATTTAAGATTCCTTTTATATTGGATGAGTATCCAGATGGAACCTTTATACTGCTCAAGCAGTCAAACATGGTTTCTTTCTCTTCCTTGCTAAGAGTATAGCTGGCAGGACTTAAGTATTGTCGTCCATTATCTCGCTGTTGTGGATGTAAGGCATCTCGTTCTTCCATACGTTGCAATTCTTGACGTGCTTCTACTGTATCTTTTGTCTTTCCGTACACTCCCAAGAATGCTATCAGGTTCACGCAAAAATTCTTCGTGAGGTGCATCACATCAATTGCATGACGAACATCTAAGACTTCCCAATATGGTAGCTCCCAAAATATAGATTTCTTCTTCCACATGGGCGCCATTCCATTTTCGTTCGGAACAGGTTGGCTACCAGATCCCTTTCCAAAAACAACTTCTAGATCTTTTACCATGTTGAAGACGTCTTTACCACTACGGTGCATCGGTTTTGTTCGGTGGTCCGCTTGGCCTTTGAAATGCTTGCCCTTCTTTCGTACCGCATGCCTGATGGGAAGAAACCGACGATGACCCATGTATACAACCTTCTTACAGTGAGTCAACCATATATTATCGGTATCATCTAAACAGTGTGTGCATGCTTTGTATCCCTTGTTCGAATGTCCTGACAAGTTACTAAGAGCAGGCCAGTCATTGATCGTTACGAACAGCAATGCTCATAGGTTGAAGTTTTCCTGTTTGTATTCATCCCACATCCGTACACCTTCATCGCCCCAGAGCAATAAGAGTTCTTCGACCAATGGTCTTAGGTACACATCAATGTCATTTCCGGGCTGCTTTGGACCCGGGATAAGCACTGGCATCATGATGAACTTTCGTTTCATGCAGAGCCATGGTGGAAGATTGTACAGACAAAGAGTCACAGGCCAAGTGCTATGACCACTGCTCATCTCACCAAAAGGATTCATGCCATCCATACTCAAACCGAACCTTATGTTTCTCGCATCCAAATCAAATTTAGGGTACGTTCTATCTATTTTTCTCCACTGCGACCCATCAGCGGGGTGTCTCAACATCGAGTCTTTCTTGCGTTCCTCTTTGTGCCATCGCATCAACTTAGCATTATCTTTATTTCTAAACAGACGCTTCAAACGTGGTATTATAGGCAAATACCACATGACCTTCGCAGGAACTCTCTTCCGGGGAGGCTCTCCCTCGACATCTCCAGGATCATCTTTTCTAATCTTGTAACGCAATGCACTGCATACGGGACATGCATCCAAATTCTCGTACTCGCCTCGGTAGAGGATGCAGTCGTTGGGGCATGCATGTATCTTTTGCACTTCCAGTCCCAAAGGGCAAACAAGTTGTTTGGCTTCATACGTTGTGGCAGGCAATTCATTGTCCTTAGGAAGCATTTTTTTAACAAGTTTGAGTAATTCACCAAATCCCTTGTCGGATACACCATTTGTCGCCTTCCATTGCAGCAACTCCAAGGTGGTGCCAAGTTTCTTAAATCCATTTTGACAATCTGGGTACAACAACTTATGGTGGTCCTCTAACAACTTCTGGAACTTCAACCTCTCCGTTTCACTCTCACAGTCTGCCTGCACATTGTGCAATGCTTGCCCCAGATCGTCGCTGGGATCATTTTCTGCTACATCTACTTCGGGCTCTTCCATGGGAATATCGTCATCGAATGCACCGATTCCAGCATTCCCGGGAAAGTGGTCGTCAAAATCTTCTTCTTCATTGTCTTCCATGGTAACCCCCTGTTCTCCGTGCTTCGTCCAACAAACATACTTTTTCATGAAACCATTTGCGAAAATGTGGCTGTGTAGGATTCTTGAAGATGAGTAATCCTTGTTATTGTTGCAATGAACACACGGGCAGCACATAAAACCATTCTGCTTGTTTGCCTCAGCCACAGACAAAAAATAATGCAGGCCATCAATGAATTCTTTCGAACGTCGGTCAGCATTGTACATCCATTGCCGGTCCATCTGCATTTTAAATAAATCGATTTGAATTCTTTACACGTATCGAATAAATAAAATATATCAAACCTAAATTAAACTAAATGTAACATAACATGAATAATTAAAAGATATGCAATATCTATCATACATCTTGATTAATTAAAAGGGGTACTTAATCCATTACAGAACTTAACAAAGGAGTACTATACATGAAATTTAAAAATTCGGTCAACAACACATAGGTTTTCAACCGTCCTTGCGTTGGAACGCAGAATGTTCTAACGGATTTCTTGCTGGCGCAGAATAAGATGGCGGAGCTGAAACCTCCGAGTTTGGTGGTGACGAACCGTAACGCCGCAATAAATCCTCAAGATCAAACGGAGGTTCCTCGCCCCTTGCCATGCATTCTCTATATTCTTTTTCCAAATAACGGAGCGCTGCCCTATGAAAAGCACTAGGTTTTTTGGACCGACGACCTACTCGAGTTGTGCCCTTCTCTCCAGAAGGACAACGATCACCCCCACCGGCGCCACTCCCTCCAGCTGTTGAAGCCATATTTTACTGAAAAATACCTTTATTTTCCACAAAATTATAAATTCTTACCATTACAAAGCAAAAATTATTTACTATTACAATTACAATGATCAGATTAATAACTCTTGCAAATAACAATGAAATTATTTAAAAAAAGACGAAATGTATCATTAATCCTCAAGAAATCTCTAATTAATTGAAAGAAATCTCTATAACTTCTAATTACTTTGACACCCTTCAGTTCCAGGAGTACACTCTTTTCAATATCCAGAAACCCTCTAGAAGAAAAATAAACATTTATTTCTGAAAATGTATATGTCAGTAACCTCAACCCTGCGGTGATGACACTGCCTTTCGGGGGGACACGGTGCGGTACAAGGATGTCACCAATCGGCTAGTCGCAGCACCAACATTTACGATTAATAGGCACAGCACTTGGCACAGGCAGCATGCTCGTTCATATGCTCTCAGTACAACAACGGCATGCTGACTGTGTCAAATGCTGTCTTCTTATCAATCGGAAGTGCTGGTGATGCGACCAACCGATTTGCGACGTCCTTATAGCGCATCGTGTATCCCTGAAAGGTAGTGCCATCACCGTTGGATGGAGATTAACGACGTATACTTGTTTCGAAATAAAGATTTTTTTAGCTTCTAGATGGTTTCAATGTGAGCCTGATTAAATACATCACTAGAGTGTCAAAATAATCCATTCATAATACAAAAAATTCTATAATATACTCATTTCATTAATTCATTCACGAATAAAAAAATCAACTATCCACAATATGGTCATATATACAAGTACATCACATGAAGTATCTACACTCATTCTAAAAATTTCTACTATTCATATACTCATCTAAATCTAAAAGAAAATTACACCTACATATGCAATCTAGCTAGCTAAATGTCCAAGAAATGAGCTAGCTACACATTTTCTCTATTTCTAAAGTATGAAATGAGCTATACAAGCCAAGGAAGAAGAGAAAAACAAGCCCCAAACCTTTAGAGCAGATGGATGGACGGGGAATCAAAGATCTTCACAAATGTGGTGAAGAAATGAGCAAGAACTCCTCTATCCCGAGCCAAGAACAGAGAAAACAAGTGAGCTGAATGGCTCGGGCGGGGGGAGAGGGAAGGGGATAAGGGGCGCAAGGGCTTTTGTCCCGGTTGGAGGCACGAACCGGGACAAAAGGGGGGACTTTTGTCCCGGTTGGTGGTTCCAACCGGGACAAAAGGCTACGCGGGCCTTTTGTCCCGGTTGGAACCACCAACCGGGACAAAAGGCTCCCATTTTGTCCCGGTTGGTGTCTCCAACCGGGACAAAAGGCCCCCGTCCCCCCCGCTGGCCCGGCTAGCCGTTGGACCCGGGACAAAAGCCACCTATTGTCCCGGGCCCAAAGGCTGCCGGGACAAATGGCCAGGAACAAAGGCCTGTTTTGTAGTAGTGATTGTTGTTTGACACTCATGTACACGCATATTCAACACTACTGCGAAGTCAATACTGGGACACACGCCAAAACTCACGCGGCTTGGCATGGCACGGCACGGCACGCAATGGTCAATGAGTGAGCTGCGCAAGGAGTGAGCGCGCACACATGAAGCACACATGGTCCCTTTTTTCCAACTCTCAAATTTTTCGCATGTGGGATCGAAGCCCGCACTAATTCGTAGCATTAAAATGCATGGGCCTTGTGTTCGTAATCAATGGACAGGTCGAAGAGCCAGTGGCTTGATCTACAGAAAAAATTGAATGCCGTGGTGATTTGTGAGCGGTGGCCCTGATCGAGATCACGTACGTCCCGCGCGTAGTCCGTGGCTCCGCACGTGCTCTCGCTTTCGTGGCTAGCTGTTCTCACGTCGTTCTCGATCCATGAAGCACATAATACAAAATTAAGTATGTTTGCTTGGCTATTGTGACGCCACGCAACGCGCTTCATCCCGGACTGTATTATTCCACACCTACCAACTTATTAATAAGATATATAACACACTATGTGAGAACACCTCATCACAGACACTTCATAACCTACATCAAAGATGCAAAAATCACGCGTCTATAAATACACGTCTGTAATGACTCCTCATCAGTGATATGGTCGTCATACATTGTTTACATTATTAATAATACACAGGTGAATCAATTGAGGTCATTCAGATCAACTATTATCTCTAAAGCTACCACTATTATCTAACTGCAACCTTTATTTCCATGGACTATTGAGGTAACTTCACGTGTGCTTCAATGATTGTTGAACTGCTAACCCTAAAGAAAACCATTTTGTGGATGATTGAGCTGCAAGTAGTCACCTTCTATTTACCTGCACCAGGATATATGACCTGCAAAAATAATCTCAGGATCAGGACTAGAACAGACACCACACAATAGATTCATATATATAAACAAGCATACAGAAGGATGGAAATTAGCAGCTATAGAGTATGGCAGCGACAAGCATGGCCCTCGACACCGGCACATTATCTGCCCAGAATCAGATCAAATCACGTTAAGATCATACACTACATCAAAAAAAAAACTAAATTAGAGATGAGTCTAAGCAAATGTAGTGGGTGCAAATTGCAGCTGTCAAATTTGCCACAACATACTCTCCCTCCCTCACCCTCCCAAATTTTGGTGCAGTTCTAGTTTTATCGTAAGTAAAATTACCTTAATTTTCATCGAATTCATGGAAAAGAGTACCAATATTTATCACATCCACAATTTACTATTTCATGATGAGTCTAGTGATAAATTGACATTGTTTATAGGAATTGGTCAAAAAATAAGTACACTCATAAGGTTGATCATCTCATGCAGAATTCTTTTAGAATCAACTTTCATAGACTCTGAATTATAAGACCAATATGTACTCTGAAAACGAACACAAAATCGGAACTAGAGAGCTTGTATGGGGGAGCGGAGCTATCACAAACTAGCAAATTCTTTCTTGCATGCATGCAATTGTTGTAAGCTGCATGGTATACATACTTAAAACTAATTTACTTGTTGTGAATACAAATTTAGAATAAGTACATCAGACTACAGTATAGAACTTAAAGAAGCTAATGTGCTCTAGGTCCTAACTGCTGTCCTCTAGGAGCTAAAGCTAGTCTAAGATGCTGTCCTCTAGGTCCTAACTGCTGTCCTCGAGGAGCTAAAGCTAGTCTAAGATGCAAATGTGCTGCAGTTGCAGCAACCACCACACAGCAAGGACCATGCAAGGCCTGAGATGCTGCAGTCCCACACAAAAAACAGAGTACACGGCTTATTCCTTCAATCTCCCCCTAAGTCTTGTGCGTCGTCTTGTAGGAGGGTTGGATCATTCCGGTCCTGGAGCAAAGCTCAAGGAACTTGATCCTCCCAAGGAGCTTGGTGAGCAGATCCGCAAGCTGATCCTTGGTGTTGATGTATCTCGCCTTGATGCTTAATTCCTCCAAGCAGCCTCGGATGAAGTGATACCTCACCCGGATGTGCTTGCTCCTCTCATGGAACACGGGATTCTTGGCCAGTGCAAGAGCGGACTTGCTGTCCACCTTGAGCTCCACCGCTCTAGTGTCTCTGCCGAGGAGATCACCAAGCAGTCGAGCGAGCCAGAGTGCCTGAGTCGACGTGGTGGAGGCCGCTATGTACTCGGCCTAGCAGCTGGACAAGGCCACCACATGCTTCTTGACCGACTGCCAGCTAACGAGGCACTCGCCGAGGAAGAAGAGGATCCCGCTCGTACTCTTGCTGGTGTCGATGTCGCCGGCGTGGTCGCTGTCGCTATACCCGACAAAGTGTGCCGCTCCAGGGCACCTCGAGTTGTGGAGACCGTGGTCGAGAGTCCCTGTAACATAGCGGATGATCCTCTTTATGGCCTGCTGGTGCTCCGTCGTCGGTCATTGCATGAACCGACTAACGTAGCCGACGGAGAACGCCTAGTCCGGCCATGTGTGGGCGAGGTAGCGGAGGCTCCCCACAAGGCGCCGGTACTACGTAGCATCCACCTCCTCTGTCGTGCTGTCATGGCTCAGCTTCAGCCGCTCCTCCATCGGAGTGAGGGCTGGGTTGCAATCGGTGAGCCCAGCTAGCTCAACGACGCACTTGGCGTAGGCAGTCTATTAAAGCATGATCCCGGTGTCGTCCTAGTGCACCTCTATCCCTAGGTAGAAGGAGAGAGGCCCCATGTCGTGTTGGTGATATGCCCAAGAGCCCATCATCACAATACGGTTTAAAGGCCCAAGAGGATATTGATCCAAGAGGGATTAGGGTTACTAATGGGCCTATGAGATAGAAGCCCATTAGTATGCTCTATATATACGAGGGAGGGGCTAGGGGGGCGAGACCCCGGTGAGCCGCGCCACCTCCTAGCCGCTGCCCTCCCTCTCTCTCTCGGCCGCCGCCCATGCCGTGCGTGCGGTGCTAGCACACCGACGCCCGGCGTTTCATCCCCGTATGTGTGGACTCCGTGGAGGCGCTGCTGTGACTGCTGCACTGATTGGCTGCTGGGATAGGGTACGGAGGAGCTCGGTTCGTGGGACGTGATCGACTACTTCCTCTACATCGACGCGCGACTTCTTCCGCTGCACTGCGCGTCTAGTGGTAACGATCTATGATCTTCTACTCGCAAGTATCTTGGGTATATGCGGTAGTGATGCTAGCGTAGCCTACCCGTTTCCCTACAGTGGTATCAAAGCCATCTTGCGTAGTTTTTGGTCTGGATCTTTTGCATATAGGTGATATGTTGTTGTAGTAGATTGGATCTATTACTTTTGCACGGTATGATTAGATCAATTGGTCATAAGGGGTTAAAACTGGAGCGAGTTGATTGCGCGGCATGTGACAAAAGATTAGTTTGTGTTCTTTCTCTGTTATGCATACGACATGTCCCTACCGGCTGGAATCACCATCGGGACTAACTGTGTGCATAGTCAGCAGATTGAACCAACAGATCGAGGTCATGTGTAGATGTAGTCTTCTCAAGTGCAAAGTTTGCACGGTCAATGTGATTGACCTAGTGAAAATTGAGGCATTATGAATGGCTCGGATTTGAGGTGATGCGATCACTCTGATGAGATTTTCATAGGGATTCCATAGATGCGATCTGTGTAATTCCGTGAGGTTTTCAGGGACCGCCGTTGCTTTCTCGTTGTAGCGGCTTCCCAAGCGCTACTTTGGTAGAACATGTCGTACGCCTAACTTGTTTTTGCAGGGTGTGATGTGAATGGTATGGCCTCAATGTCATGTGATGATGTATGTGATGATTTGTGCGGCCTGCGTGTTGCAAGTTAACACAACCGGGTTGAGGTTGCACCATTATTGTATAACGACCTGCGTGTCGACTTGTGATGTTTGAATCCTCATGTAATTATTTCACTAGCTATTAGATGTAGTAGCTTAGTATCTTTTCATGGAGGCTTCAATCACGATGGCGATGATGATCACCACAAGACAGGACGGATGGCAATGGAGGTCACCTTGGAGCCATGGCGATGGAGCCCATTGTGATGCAAGAGGCCATACTATTCACAATATAATATGATTATATGCATGTGATGATTATTTTCCTGTCATACTATTCTTTCATGCTTTTACATATGGTGGATGCTTTAATCATGATAGAATAGCTTCCCTCGGAAAAGGTTGAGTTTTTGATGCCTTTTACCAATAGCTGCACCTATAAATTTTGATCGTTGTGTGGTAGGTTTACCAAAGTAGAGTACCCTCAGCTATCACTTTTGTATAGGGTGGATGTCGGATATTCACAAGCATAGTATTGGTTTACTCAACAAAGCTATCAAAACAGTTTTGGGCTTTAAGGCATAGGGTTGGGGCCGGGGCATTGGATGCCACCCAACAAACAAGAGTCGCATAGAGATGTGATTAGTAATTTGTTGCTTACCTGTATCACAACTTTTCTAGCTGTGATGCTAAAGCTCACTAGGATTTTAGTGATTATGGATCTTGAACCACTATATGTCATTAGAGGGAAGATGACTTTGATATAGTAGGTTGTCTTTTGTTAAATCAGTTAATGAAAGTCTTTTACATAAACTTAGTGCTGAAATCTTGCTTTACTTTAATGTTGTAGATCATGTCTGCCAGTAACAATTCCACTTTCAATTTGCGTTCTGTTCTTGAGAAAGAAAAGTTGAATGGAACAAACTTTATTGATTGGTACCGCAACCTGAGAATTGTTCTCAGGCAAGAGAAAAAGGAGTATGTTCTTGAGCAGCCATATCCTGATGATCTCCCTGACAATGCAACTGCTGCTGATCGTAGAGCTTATGAGAAGCACTGCAATGACTCACTTGATGTCAGCTGTCTGATGCTCGCCACCATGTCCCCTGATCTGCAGAAGCAGTATGAGCATGTGGATGCTCATACCATGATCGAGGGGCTGCGTGGGATGTTTCAGAACCAAGCCAGGACTGAGAGGTTCAATATCTCAAAGTCCTTGTTTGCGTGCAAGCTGGCAGAAGGTAGCCCGGTCAGTCCTCATATGATCAAAATGATTGGTTACATTGAGACTTTGGACAGACTTGGTTCTGAACTTCACCAAGACTTGGCTACTGATGTTATTCTCCAGTCGCTCCCGGCGAGCTATGAGCCTTTTATCATGAACTTTCAGATGAATGGCTTGGATAAAACATTGAGTGAGTTGCATGGGATGCTAAAGACAGCAGAGGAGAGCATTAAGAAGAATCCCAATCATGTGATGATGATTCAGAAGGGGAACAAAAAGAGGAAGCATTGGACGCCTCCTAATCCCAAAGGTAAAGGCAAGGAAAAGAGTTCCAGTGGTGAGTCCTCGGGCTCTAAGCTAAAGCCAGCACCTAAGGCCAAATCTGGCCCTACTTCTGAGGATGAATGCTTCCACTGTCATGAAAAGGGACATTGGTCTAGGAACTGCAAGAAGTACTTGGAAGAAAAGAAGAAGAAGAAGGGAAGTGAGACTTCCACTTCAGGTATAAATGTTATAGAATTAAATATTGCATTATCTTCTAGTGAATCATGGGTATTTGATACTGGATCGATGATTCACACTTGCAAATCGTTGCAGGGTCTAAGTGAGACTAGAAGATTTGCAAGAGGCGAGTTGGACGTTCGTGTCGGCAATGGCGCAAAGGTTGCAGTGTTGGCGGTTGGCACCTACCACTTGTCTCTACCCTCCGGATTAGTTTTGGAATTAAATAATTGTTATTGCATTCCTACTTTGAGCAAGAACATTATTTCTTCTTCATGTTTGGAAGAAGTTGGTGATTTTAAGATTGTAATAGAGAACAAACGTTGTTCTATTTTTTGCAATGGTATTTTTTATGCTCATTGTCCATTGGTGAATGGATTATATGTTCTTGATCTTGAGGATAAATCTGTCTGTAACATTAATACTAAGAGGCTTAGACCAAATGATTTGAATCCCAGTTTTATTTGGCATTGTCGCTTAGGTCATATAAATGAGAAGCGCATTGAACAACTCCATAAAGATGGATTGTTAAGCTCATTTGATTTTGAATCATTTGACACATGTGAGTCTTGTTTGCTTGGAAAGATGACCTAAGCGCCTTTCACTGGTCAGAGTGAGAGGGCGAGTGACTTGTTGGGACTTGTACATACCGATGTATGTGGACCAATGAGCTCAATAGCCAGAGGTGGTTTTCAGTACTTTATTACTTTCACTGATGACTTTAGTAGATATGGCTATATCTACTTAATGAGGCACAAGTCTGAATCGTTTGAAAAGTTCAAAGAATTTCAGAATGAAGTACAAAATCAATTAGGCAAGACAATTAAATTTCTGCGATCTGATCGTGGAGGAGAATATTTGAGCCTTGAATTTGGTGATCATTTGAAGCAATGTGGAATTATTCCGCAGCTAACTCCGCCCGGAACGCCTCAATGGAATGGGGTATCCGAACGGAGGAACCGAACCTTGTTGGACATGGTTAGGTCCATGATGAGCCAAGCTGATCTTCCATTGTCATTTTGGGGTTATGCTCTTGAAACTGCTGCGTTCACACTGAATAGGGTTCCAAGTAAGTCTGTTGAGAAAGCACCATATGAGATATGGACTGGGAAGCGTCCCGGATTATCTTTTCTCAAAGTTTGGGGGTGTGAGGCTTATGTCAAACGTTTGATGTCAGATAAGCTCACTCCAAAGTCAGACAAATGCTTCTTTGTGGGGTATCCTAGGGAAACCAAAGGATATTATTTTTACAATAAGGCGGAAGGCAAAGTGTTTGTCGCTCACAATGGTGTTTTCTTAGAAAAGGAGTTTCTCTCAAAAGGATTTAGTGGGAGCAAGGTGCAACTTGAAGAAATTCAGGAAACACCCGAAACTGTTTCAGCACCCACTGAAGATCCACGGGATGTGCAAGATGTTGCACAACCCGTAGTTGAGGCACCAGCCCCACGAAGGTCTATAAGGGCACGTCACGCTACTGACAAGCTCAACCTCCTAATTACGGAGGAGCGCCACGTATTATGGATGGAAAATGATGAGCCCTTGACCTACAAAGAAGCAATGATGGGACCCGACTCCGACAAATGGCTTGAAGCCATGGAATCCGAGTTAAAATCCATGCATGATAATCAAGTTTGGAACTTGGTCGATCAAATTGATAGTGTGAGACCTATCGACTGTAAGTGGATTTAAAAAAAAATTAGACATGGATGGAAATGTTCACATCTATAAGGCACGATTGGTGGCGAAAGGTTTCCGACAAATTCAAGGTGTTGACTATGAGGACACCTTTTCACCCGTCGCAATGCTAAAGTCTGTTCGGATTCTCCTAGCAATTGCCACATATTATGACTATGAGATATGGCAAATGGATGTCAAAACTGCTTTCCTTAATGGACATCTAAGTGAGGATGTGTATATGACACAGCCTGAAGGTTTTGTCGATCCTAAAAATGCTGGGAAAATATGTAAACTTCAGAGGTCCATCTATGGATTGAAGCAAGCATCTCGGAGTTGGAATATTCGTTTTGATGAAGTAGTCAAAGGGTTTGGCTTCATCAAGAATGAAGATGAGCCTTGTGTTTACAAAAAGGCTAGTGGGAGCGCACTTGTGTTTCTGGTCCTATATGTGGATGACATATTACTGATCGGAAATAATATTCCAATGCTTGAAGCCATTAAAACCTCATTAAGAAAGAGTTTTTCGATGAAGGATTTAGGAGAGGCGGCTTATATTCTGGGTATTAGGATCTATAGAGATAGATCAATAAGGCTAATTGGATTAAGCCAAGACACGTACATTGACAAGATATTGAATCGGTTCAACATGCAAGATTCCAAGAAAGGTTTCTTGCCAATGTCACGTGGCATTACTCTAAGCAAGAGTCAGTGTGCTATGACACCTGATGAGCAAAAGAGGATGAGTACGATTCCTTATGCTTCAGCCATAGGGTCGATCATGTATGCTATGCTTTGCACGCGCCCAGATGTTTCCTTTGCTCTAAGTGTTACGAGCAGGTATCAGTCAGATTTCGGTGAAGCTCACTGGACAATTGTAAAGAGTATCCTTAAGTACTTGAGAAGAACTAAGGATATGTTCCTAATATTTGGAGGCGAAGATGAGCTCCTTGTAAAGGGTTACACCGATGCTAGTTTTCAAACAGACAAAGATGACTCCAAATCGCAATCCGGTTTTGTTTTCTGCCTCAATGGTGGGGCAGTGAGCTAGAAAAGTTCCAAGCAAGATACGGTGGCTGATTCGACGACAGAAGCCGAGTATATTGCAGCTTCCGAAGCTGGAAAAGAAGCTGTTTGGATCAGAAAGTTTGTTTCTGACTTGGGTGTTGTTCCTAGTGCGTCCAGTCAAGTGGACCTCTATTGTGATAATAGTGGTGCCGTTGCACTAGCAAAGGATCCTAGAACAACTAAAAAGTCCAGACATATACTGCGGAAGTATCACCTCATCCGTAACTTTGTTGAGAGAGGTGATGTGAAGGTTTGCAAGGTGCACACGGATTCAAACGTTGCTGATCCGTTGACAAAGCCTCTCCCACAACCAAAGCATGAGGCGCACATGAGATCTATGGGTATTAGATACTTATATCAGTGATTCTAGTGTGCGTGGGTGATTTTGTGTCATGAGTATGTTTATGTAATGATAAATAATTGTTACTTGTTCCATGGATGATTATTTTTTACATTGATTATCAAGTATGTGACTTGTTCGTGAAACTCTTTGTTGACAATGATATGATTCTAAATTATCCCTAGTTTATGTCATTGTGTGGGACAACAACGACGTTGAGACTAGCACATGCATTAATTGATGATCATGTTTCACGGATCATGGATATGGAGATATCGGATTAATGATGTGGACACATGTTGGTGAACATGGTGTTGGATTGACCCACTCCAAGACAATGTTGGGATTGTTATTTTGTATGTGCCATCAGTTGTTCTTGAGTGTTATACCTACTGGATCCTTAGACCTGAGATCGCCATTGTTTCTCACTGTGTGTAGTGGTGCATCTTGGGGCTGCTAAACGCTACTCCGTGACTGGGTAGTTACAAAAGTAGCTTACAGGTGTGTCATGAAACATGGAATGGGATGTGAGCGGATCAAGATGGAATTTGCCCCTCCTAGATAACAGGAGAGATATCTCTGGGCCCCTCGAGATAGTTGGATTTGAAAGTGCATGGCCATGCCAAAGTGATTAAAGAGTTAATCATGATGACTAAAGGTTAGTTATGAATGGAATCAACTATTAGATCGAGAGAATGGTCGAGCTATCACAAAGGTGGCACGCATCTCGCTTTGAGCTTGACTGGTATCGTGTGGCAAAGGGATCGGTGTATGAGTATATCTAAGGTTCGGCCGATATGATCTTTATGTGTATTTGTGAGTCACTATGCCCTGCTAGGTGCCGCTATTGACATGTGATTCGGAAATGATTTCCGATCACGACCACCTACACATGAACCTAACGGGTCACACACTTAAGGGGTTTGGAATGTTGAAAAGCTTGCCTGTATGATTGTCTCTAGTGCAAGTGGGAGATTGTTGGTGATATGCCCAAGAGCCCATCATCACAATACGGTTTAAAGGCCCAAGAGGATATTGATCCAAGAGGGATTAGGGTTACTAATGGGCCTATGAGATAGAAGCCCATTAGTACGCTCTATATATACGAGGGAGGGGCTAGGGGGCGAGACCCCGGTGAGCCGCGCCACCTCCTAGCCGCCGCCCCTCCCTCTCTCTCTCGGCCGCCGCCCATGCCGTGCGTGCGGTGCTAGCACACCGACGCCCGGCGTTTCATCCCCATACGTGTGGACTCCGTGGAGGCGCTACTGCGACTGCTGCGCTGATCGGCTGCTGGGATCAAGTACGGAGGAGCTCGGTTCGTGGGACGTGATCGACTACTTCCTCTACATCGTCACACAACTTCTTCCGCTGCACTGCGCGTCTAGTGGTAACGATCTATGATCTTCTACTCGCAAGTATCTTGGGTATATGCGGTAGTGATGCTAGCGTAGCCTACCCGTTTCCCTACATGTCGCTCATCTGGAAGGTGGCCTTCATCTCTTCCTTGAACGCTGCCACCTCCGCATCCTTGGTGCCGGTGATCACCAAGTCGTCGACGTAGACACCCACCAGCAGGGCATTGCCGCCATTGCCCTGCCAGTAGATGGCCACCTCATGCGGGCTTTGCTCGAAGCCCATCCCCTTGAGCGTGGAGTCCAGCTTGGCGTTCCACGCCCTCGAGGCCTGCCGCAAGCCATAGAGGGCCTTGCGCCGATGTAGCACCCTAGCCTCCTTGCCAGGGATTGCAAACCCTAGCGGCTGGTGCACATAGACCTCCTCCTTTAAGTCACTGTTTAGAAACACCGACTTGACGTCCATGTGATGGACGCGCCAGCCCTCCTGGGCAGCCAGCGTAAGGAGAAGTTGCACGGACTCCATCCATGCCACGGGAGCAAAGGCATCGTCGAAGTCGACCCCCTTCTGCTGCACGAAACCTCGTGCCACCAGGCAAGCCTTGTGCTTGACGATGGTGCCGGCTTCAACCCTCTTCAGCTTGAACACCCATTTAAGGGTGATCGCGCGGTGACCGCAAGGGAGATCGGCAAGCTCCCAAGTGCGGTTTTTAACAACCACATCCATCTCTGACTGCATCGCGGCACGCCATGCCATGTGTCCCTCGGCCTCTGCGAAAGACCGAGGCTCACCATCGTCGCACGTGAGGTGCAACTGCGCCTCCAGGTCATGAGGCACCTGTCCCAGCGTCGGCTGATCGCCGAGAAGGTCCTCCATCGTGCAGTACCGCAGCGGCTCGCCGTCGTGGTATGCGTCGATGCGCTTCTTGTCGTGAGAGAGTGGAGTAGCGAACTCCACCGGGCTATGCTCAGCATGAGCAGGTGCTAGAGTAGACGTGCTCGGAGGAGTGGCTGTCGGTGCTGGAGTGCGTGGCGTCGCTGGCTGTGGTGGTGCAGCCGAGGAACTCGGCGCAGCCGGAGTCGTGGTTGGAGAGCGTTGTGCCGCCGGTGTAGCGGGCGCCGGAGTCGGTGGAGGCTCGGGGACCAAGGTAGGCACACTCGGTGAAGAAGAGCGGCCTACTCCCCCAGCTCCCTCGAAGTGGACGTACTCGACGGTGATGTCGTCATACGTCGGAGCCGAGCCGTCGTCCACCGCCTTGTCCCACGCCCATCCTTGCCCTTCGTCATACACAACGTTGTGCGCCGTGCGCACACACTGTGTCTCCGAGTCAAGAATGCGGTAGGCCTAAGAGCCCTCCGCGTAGCTGATGAACACTCCTGGAGTGCTCCTGTCGTCGAGCTTGCCGATGTGGCCATGCTCCTTAGCAAACGCGAGGCAGTCAAAGACACGCAGGTGGGAGACCGCCGGCTTATGCCCATGCCAAGCCTCATACAGCGTCATGCTGTCGAGTGCCTTGGTGGGCGAGCGGTTGAGGATGTAGACAGCCGTCACCACTACCTCTCCCCAGAAGACGGCCGGCATCCCCCTCTGCTTGAGGAGGGCCCGGGCCATCCCCACAACCATCTGGTTGGGCCGCTCGACGATGCCATTCTGCTACAGGTTGTATGGCACAGAGTAGTGGCACTGGATGCCCTCATCCATGCAGTACGGTGCAAACTCGGCCACCGTGAACTCGCCGCCATTGTTGGTGCACAGCACAAGCAACTTGCGGCCACTCTCCGCCTCCGCAGTAGCCTGAGCACGCTAGATGGCATCCGCAGCCTCTCCCTTGCTGCCGAGGATCAACACCCACATGTTGCAGAAGAGACTGTTGACGAGCAGCAGGAAGTAGCGCCATCCTCCTGGTGTGGCCGTTGTCACCGGGCCACACAAGTCCCCGTGAATGAGCTTGAGCCACTCCCTGGCTCGAAAGCTCACATGCTGGGGGAAGGGGTGCCGCCTCTGCTATGTCAGCACGCAGACGTCGCAGAGCTGGTCCACGTGGTCGAGGCACGGGAGGCCTCGCACCATCTCCTTGGCACCGAGCTGCTTAAGGGCGTCAAAGTGGTGGTGTCCAAAGCGCTCGTGCCACTGCCATGCCTCGTCGTCCCTGCGAGCAGCAAGACAAAGAGGCTGGGCCACCCCTACATGGAGGATGTAGGGGCGGTTCTTCCCTCGAACCACCTTGGCGAGAAGCTAGCGACGATGGTCTCATCGAGCTGACCAAGGCTGATGATGGAGTTCCGCAGCGCCGAGATGTAGTAAACTCCGGTGAGCATCCGATGCTCTCCAGACCTGGCAGTAAAGATCACGGAGCCCACGCCCTTGATCTCAATGGTGGAGGAGTCCCCAAACCTGATGAAGCCACCTATGTCGGTGTCTGGGTCGGAGAAGAACTCCCGCCGTCCGGTCATGTGGTGTGTGGCGCCGGAGTCGAGGTACCAGCCGTCGATCCTGTCGTCGTAGGAGCAGTTTCCGAGGAGGACTCAGGCATGTGGCTCATCGAGGTGCAGTAGGGTGGTGGCAGACGGTGCCGCCGGGTGCAGCTCCATGGCCCGGTGTCATCCGGCTGGGTCTCCGCGATGTGGGCTTGGCCCCCACGCCTCCGCTGCGGGCAGTCCTTGGCCCAATGGTCGGGCCTGCCATAGTTGTGGCAGGCGTCGTCTCATGCTGGCTTGGGCCTATTGGCGGCGCCGCCCTGAGCGCCTCTGCGGGCACCGCCCTCGGCGTACCCTTGTGCTCCAGCCTGGGCACCTCCGGGCCCCCTGCGCGGCTTGCTGCGCTTGCGGCCACCAGTCGAGGAAGAGGGCTCCCCCCTCTTCCCGTCACCACGCCGAGCCTCCCACTGCTCCCGAGTGAGGTGGAGCTTCCCGCCGATGGAGATACCTCCCGAGGGAGGCTGTGGCTTGTCACTACCGACGACCTTGAGGTGACCTATCGCCTCCTCGATCGTCATGGTTGAGATGTCCAGCAGAGACTCTATCGAGTGAGCAGTCTGCCTGTACCTCTCGGGGACGCAGCAGAAGAGCTTCTTGATAGCTCTCTCCTCGTCATAGGTGTCATCACCGAACGTCACCATCTTCTGCAACAGAGTCATCGACATCTTCACTTGGCTTGAAGGCCAGGTTCTCCCACTCCTTGCAAAGCGCCTGCAATGTGGACTTGCGGGCGCAGTCACTACCAATGCGAGCCGCAGCAATGGTGTCCCAAGCCTCCTTGGCAATCTCCATCTGGGAAAGCGAGAACTGCATCTCGGGAGGGACTGCTGCAATGAGCTCATCCAACGCCCGATGATCTTCGTCGTAGTCGACGTCATCGTACTGGACGACATCCCACATGTGCCGCACCTGGAGCCTCACCCTCATCACCGCAGCCCACTCGACATAGTTGGACTTGGTGAGGGTCAGCCACTCGCCGTCAGGACCAACGTCCCGGACCACCGCCTAGAGTCCGTGGTAGCCGGCGGCGCCGCCGCGCACGCCCCATCCAAAGGCGCCGTCGCCGCCAGGGGCGTGGCTGTCAGCCTGCATGCCGCCACCAGGAGCGCGGCCGCTGCCTTGCATGCCACCGCCGCCCTGCGCGCCGCCGCCAAAGGGCGCGGCCGCCCTGCACGCCGCCGCCACCGGGCCCGCGGGAAATCGGGCCTCCGCGGGAAATCTCCAGGGCACCGCCGCCGCCGAGGTGGGCTGCTGCCCACCACGCGGTCAACTCCCGCGCCCTCCCCCTCTCCAGCTCCTCAAGGTCCCCGTCGGCGGTGGTGTCGCTGGCGTTGGAACCGCAGAGGCTGTCATGCAAGGTCTCAACCTCGACCTCTACTGCACGCACTGCATCCTTCGCCTCGTCTGCCTCCACCTCAGCCCTGGCCGCCGAAAAACTCCACTGCCGCCAGCCTGGCCGCCCTCGTCGCTGCTGCTGCGGCTTGTGCCACGGTGATGTCATGCGCTCGAGGCGACCGAGCGCCGAGACGGTGTGTCAGACATGATGTGCCTCCAAGGGGCTGCTGCATGGAGAAGACGCAGCCTCAGATGAGCTGCTGCTCGTCTGCTCGGGTGAGAAAGGGGGTACCGGGGCTGCAGCAGGTGCTGCTGCTGCTACTGGTGCTGCTGCGCTAACTGCTGCTGGGAGTGTCTGGGCTGCTTGGGAAGGAGAAGAGCAGGAGATGTCTAACCGACAGGAAAGTACAGCTCTGATACTAGATGTTAGAAGCTCAATTTTCACTCTCAATGAGCTGAGAGGATGACACTGGGTGTTGGGGTAATTTTCTGGGGTTTTTCATTCACACTCACACTCAATGCCATGCCTTCAAATGGGAGGGGTGGCCACACTTTTATACAAGGACCTGCAGGGCAGCCAAAGCATATGCCAAGGACTAGTCTAAGATGTTGTCCACTAGGTCCTAACTGTTGTCCTCTAGATATTGTCCTCTAGTAGCTAAAGCTAGTCTAAGATGCCAATGTGCTGTAGTTGTAGCAACCACCACGCAGCAAGGACCATGCAAGGTCTGAGATGCTGCAGTCCCACACAAAGACCAGAGTACACGACTTATTCCTTCAAGTTGGGCTCTCCAGCGCATACCATAGTGAAGATTGGAGGAAGGCGTAGAGATGAAGATGGAGATTGCCGGCAGAAAGAATTGGTGCTGAGACGATCGGGCATGATGAGGCTCACCTGACGTCAAAGTCAGGTGACATAGTCACTGACTGGCAGGCCCAGACACTGAACTGGCCCACATGTCGGTGACGACGTCTCTGTGAAGTCTACGTCAGAGGAACTCATTCCGGTCGGGCACGGCTGGGAACCGTCAGGTGAGTCGGGGACGGCGGCGCGACCATAGGTTGGGCGACCTTGAGCATCCTCGGTGCGGCGGCATGGCAGGCGAGCAGGCAGTCCCGACCTCCAGTGGTGGCGGTTCCGCCCCTTCCTCTCCGCAGCAACTGGATCTGCCTGCCCTTGCCACCGGTTTCGATCATGGCGGCGCGACCACAGGTAGGTGTTCGGGGGCGGAGGAGGATGCCGAGCGAGCGCAGCTCGCACCCTGGTGGAACGGCGGACGGGCGGAGGTGAGCGGCCTTGGCTCTCATGGTAGAGGAGTCGGAGAGGAGGGAGAGAGCGCCGAATGTCGAGGCTGGGCAAGGGGAGGGCGCCGGGCTTCGGAGCTACGCGAGGACTCCAGCGTCGTGGTGGAGGCGGACGTCCGTAGATGAGGAGGATGGTGAGGGAAAGAGCACCGGTGTCAGAGATGACGGGGAGGGCGAGGGAGAGAGCACCGGGTGTCAGGCAGGATGATGGTGTGAGAGGGGGCGATGACGGCATGCAGAGGAGAATGCGGAGGGAGGGGGCGAAGGCGGCAAGGCGTGCTGCGCCGCAGTCGTGCGGGCATAACCGTGTCACACCCGTTGCCGTCGGCAAGCTGGCGACGTGAGATCGATCCGAGAAGATCAGATACGAGGTAGCTTGGGGAAGGAGGAAGACCCCCATGATCCCTTTCACTATTACTTTTCAGATAGCAAAAACATGTGTTCTGTTCCATACACTTGATGGCATATATCTGCCGGTAACAAACTCTGCCACTTGGGCCCACACTCTCACGCACGCCACATGCAGGTGGCCAACGCATCCATTAAATGCACCTCTAGTGCCAACTGTAGGCGATCACGGTGTTGTCACTCCTTCGGCGTGACATCTCCCCCCGCTTGAGAGCTTGCTTGCCGCCAAGCAAGACTTGTAGGAAAACGATTTTTGATGACATAGTAATCTTCCCATGTTACGGAGGATGGCAATAGATGATTCCACTTCATGAGAACTTGTACAATCACCCAGCTGCCCTTCTTGATGAGGCGACGGTCGAGGACAGCTTCAGGAGCGAGAGCCACTGCACTGAGACTAGTAAGTAGTGGGGGGGGGTCAGAGTATACCGGCGTGTAATTTGGGGTTAAACGGCTTCAACTGGGAAATGTGGAAGACTGGATGCACCAAACTCCCATCCGGCAGCTCCAAACGATAAGCTGCAGGACCGATCTTCTCAAGGACTTTGTAGGGGCCGAAATACTTGAATGCCAACTTAGGAAATGGACGGTTCACCACTGATGACTGAGCATATGGCTATAGTTTCAGAAATACCTGGTCCCCCACCTGAAACTGATGGTCGACCCGGTGTTTATCGGCTTGAGTTTTCATATGGTTTTGGGCAGCAGACAGATGAACTTTCAGGGCTTCAAGGTGTAACTGACATTCAGTGGCCAAGTCAGTCACAGTGTTGCTTGTTTGCTCAGGAACTTGAGGTAAGGCACCAATCCGAGGTTCATACCCATACAGGGCCATGAATGGAGAGCATTGTAAAGAGGAGTGAAAAGACGAGTTGTACCATAATTCAGCTAATGCCAGCCAGGAATGCCACTTCTTGGGGGAGTCATAGACAGCACAACGAAGATACATCTCGAGACATTGGTTAACTCGTTCAGTCTGGCCGTCCATTTGAGGATGATAGGCTGTGCTATGCTGGAGCTGAATGTCATATAATTTGAAGAGCTCTTTCCAAAAGGCACTGACAAAAATCCTGTCTCTGTCAGTCACAATGGCTGTGGGTAATCCATGAAGTTTCACTATGTTGTCAAACACCAATTGGGCAATTTGAGGAGCTGTGAAAGGGTGTTTAAGAGGGACAAAATGGGCATACTTGGTAAAATGATCAACCACTACCAGGATGGCATTAAACATGTGAGACAGTGGTAAACCCTCTATGAAATCCATGGAGCCCTATTGCCAGGCTCCCTCAGGAATAGGCAGAGGTGCAAGAAGACCAGAAGGTAAAGTGTTAATATGTTTGGCTTGCTGACAGACCACACACTGTTTCACAAAACTATCCACATCTTGTTTCATACCCTTCCAGGAAAAAAGATTCTTCAGTCTGTGATAAGTGGCATTGGTACCTGAATGACCACCAATTGGAGAGGAATGCAGTGCTGCAATCAGTCTGGTTTGTAATGTAGAGTTATCCCCAATCCACACTTTGCCTTGATGTCTAATGATGCCCTGGTGTAAAAGAAAACCATTGTCATCAGGAGACTGGACAACAAGTTTGGTGGGCAGATTTTGAGCCTTAGGATCTGTTGCATAGGAGTTCATGACCTCCTGAACCCAGGTGGGCTGAATGGAAGCCACTGCCTGTAAAGACATAAGGTGGCCCACTCTAGACAATGAATCAGCCATAGTATTTTCTTTGCCTTGTCTGTAAATGATTTTGAATTTCAGGCCCATTAATCTAGTTATAGCCTTTCTTTGCATCTCAGAGTGGAGGTTCTATTCTGAAAAATAGGAGAGGCTTTTATGGTCAGTCTTGATGATGAACTCTTGCAACTGCAGATAAGGTCTCCATCTTTCCACAGCCATAATCAGAGCAAGGAACTCCTTTTTCATAAATAGACAGGGATCTATGTGGTTGACTCAAGGCTTTGCTGGGAAAAGCAATAGGCTATCCATTTTGCAAGAGAACAGCTCCTATTCCATCATCACAAGCATCTGTTTCTACTGTAAAAGGTTGAGAGAAGTTGGGAAGGGCCAATACAGGAGTAGTGCTCATGGCTTGCTTCAAGTTGTCAAATGCCTACTGTGCTTGAGGGGACCATTGAAACATTTTCTTCCTGAGCAACTATGTTAGAGGGTGAGCCAAAATGCCATAATTCTTGATAAAGCGTCTGTAGTAACCTGTAAGACCCAAAAAAGCTCTCAACTCAGTGACTATCTGTGGAATGGGCCAATTGACCATTGCATCAGTTTTAGAGGAATCTGTAGCCACCCCTGCTACAAAAATGATATGGCCCAGATATTCTAGTGTTTCCTGAGCAAAAGAGCACTTGCTGGCCTTGAGGAAAATGTTATGGTCTCTCAGCTTCTGCAGCACTTGTTGGATATGACTGAGATGAAGATCCAAGGTGGGACTGTAAATCAAAATGTCATCTAGGAACACCAAGACAAAGTGACGCAAAAAGGGTCCCAATATGTCATTCATGAGACACTGGAAGGTGGCTGGGGCGTTGGTGAGGCCAAAAGGCATTACTATGAATTGAAAATGTCCATAATGTGTCTTGAAGGCAGTTTTGTGCTCATCCTGAACATTCATATGGACCTGATGATATCCTGATCTCATGTCAAGTTTGGTGAAAAATGTGGCACCAGCTAGTTCTTCCAGAATTTCTTCAATCACTGGCATGGGAAACCTGTTCTTGATAGTGGCAGCATTAAGCTTTCAATAATCGACACAAAATCTCCACGTGCCATCCTTTTTTTGGACCAACAAAACTGGAGAAGCAAATGGGCTTGTGCTGGGGACAATTAGACCTGCTTACAACAGTTCCTTGACTTGACGTTCTATTTCAGATGGGCTTGTGCTGGGGACAATTAGACCTGCTTACAACAGTTCCTTGACTTGACGTTCTATTTCAGTTTTGTGAAGTGGGGAGTATCTGTAAGGTCTTGAATTAATAGGTGTTGTGCCAGACAATAAAGGGATCTGGTGATCATGGAATCTCTGTGGTGGAAGTGTTTTAGGGTCTTAAAAGACATCTTGGTATTGGGATAGAAGCTGGTGTACTTGGTCAGGAGGAGAAGAAAGAGAATCCTGAGGAAAAGTGTCCACCACTGCCATAGCCCAGATTGCATTACCCTTGATCCATTTGTGTAGAGTATGCAGAGACATCTGATGAATGGTAGGTTCGTGAGTCTGATGGCCCACTAATCTGATCTTGTGCCCTTGATCCAAAAACTCAATGGTTTTATTTTCCCAATGGCATGTCATCGGGCTGTGAGAACTCAACCAGTCATACCCCAAAATTGCATCATAAGTGGTGATATCAAGTACTTTCATATCAGTGGCTAGGGTGTGTCCATTGGACCACCATTTTTAGCTCTGGGACCATGGTGTCAGTGACTAGTGTGGCTCCACTGGCTAACTAAACTTGTTGAGGAGCTGATGGAACAGGGACAAGTCCCACTGTCTGCAGAAAAGTAGAGCTGACAAAGTTGTGAGAGCTCCCAGTGCTGATATTTTCATGGTCTGTCCTTGATCTGTCCCAGCTAAGGCATTTAAGGATAATTGGCAAAAATCTTGTGCTAGGGCATCTTCCAAGTCTAACTGGGCTAATATGTGTTCAGACAGCTCAACATCCAAAGAATTGAGAGAAAGGGCATTGACCTGAGCTTTGGGTCGTTTGGGGCAAATTGCTGCATGAGCTGGATCGTATTTGTCACTACACCAGTAGCAGAGGCCATTGGCCTTGCAATAGTCTCTTTTCTGCCTTTCCCTCCACAATGTGCTGGGCTCTATGGTAGGTTTGGTGTTGTTTGTCTGCAGCTTAGGAGTGTGTTGGTTTTTCTGAAACTTGTCCTTCCCTTTATCCAGAGCCCTTTCGTGAAGCTTGGCCAACATTATGGCACGGTGTATAGTAGGTGGAACTTGAGTTTGAACAGCTAACCAGATATCAGACTTCAACCCATTGATGAATTGAGCAATGAACAATACTGGATCATAGCCACTATGATGCATATTAATCTGGTAGTAAAGTTCCTCAAACTGAGCTGCATACTCCTCCACTGAACCACTTTGTTTCAATTCCAACAGATCGTCCATGGCCTCTCTATACTCATACTGACCAAACTGCTGTTCCACAGCATTTGCAAATTCTGTCCAAGTAGCATTGGGCTTGGTCTTCTTGTAGACTTGTAACCATTTTGCAGCCTTCTTATCGAAGTGTAGTGCAGCAGCAGTGACCCACATGGATTCTTCGATGTTGGAGATGCGAAAATAGTCGACACACTTATCGCGCCAGATTTTGGGGTATTCACCGGTGAACAAATGAAATTGCAGCTTCGGCACAACTGACCTGGGAAGGGATCCGCCCTCGCAGCTCTGACATGGAACACCATGAGGGACGCAACGATGAGAAGGTTCACCCACCGGTGGAGGTCGTGGTTGGTGCTGAGGAAGTCTGGTCGCCGAAAGCACAGAGTGATCATCGGTGTCACTATCAGACATCATGTCGAGCATCAAGCGGGCAACTGCCTGACCAGTGGCTTCAACTTGTTGAGCTAAGATGTGCTGGTCCTTGGCATACTGATCCACCGTCTCGGAAGTGCGCGTCATCTGATCACGGAGCTCCTGTTGGGAAGATCCAATGGCGCTAACACTAGCGAACAAGAGATCCAAACTTGACCGAATCTGTTCCCAATGTTCGTCCTCTCTGCGAGTGTACTCAGCCATGGCGTCAAGGATAAACGCCGTCTGCACCGATGGTTTGGGGGGCGCCATGGTTGACCGGAGCAAGGAAATCCGAGAAGAAGCAGAGGACGGAACGGAGCGCGAAAACAATGATCCACGACAAAGAACAACACGATTCCCCTCCAACTAGATCCTAAGCGGCGTGGACGAATAGTATGTGGGCGACGGCGACGGAAATGGCTAACCGGCGCTTTGTGGTGGCCGCCATCGACTGAACACGGTGGGCGGGGCGAGGATGTCGCGATCGGAAGGACCAACGACGGAGCGGGGTGAGGACACCGATGAGGCGATCCTAACCGGGGAGAGGGAACTAGATCGGGGAAAAACAAGCATAGATCGAGGAAGAAGAGGATCGGAACTCGAGAAGCAGAGGAAATCACCGGGCTCCAGCACACCGCGGCGGAACGCAGCAGCTCGCGACAAAGCCGTGCACCCAGGGCCGATGATCACTGTCTCTGATACCACATGTCACACCCGTTGCCGTCGGCAAGCCGGCTACGTGAGATCGACCCGAGCAGACCAGATACGAGGTAGCTTGGGGAAGGAGGAAGACCCCCCCCCCTTGATTCCTTTTGATGTTACTTTTCAGATAGCAAAAACATGTGTTCTGTTCCATACACTAGATGGCATATATCTGCTGGTAACAAACTCTACCACTTGGGCTCACACTCTCACGCACGCCACACGCAGGTGGCCAACACATCTGTTACATGCACCTCTGGTGCCAACTGTAGGCGATCACGGTGTTGTCACTCCTCCGGCGCGACAAACCGGGGATCGGCGGGGCTGTGCCGCAGTCGTGCGGATAGTGGGGGCGCGGAACCAGTGGAGATCGATTTCGAAACGAAGCGCAGCAGCCAGAGGAAACAAAGCACGGAGCATCGGGCGACCATTGAAAGCGGAGTGCGGACGATTGAAAGCGGAAAGACGAACCAAAAATAGTCTCGCTTAGAGTCTTTTTAGTAGTAGAGATTGGTTCAAACATAGAGGACCTTAACTAGCTAAACTCAATGATGTGCGTCTCAGTAATTAAATTATTCAAATGAATGGAATTGGCTGAACAATTGTGGTAAATCAAAATGACATGTCTATTTTGGTCATATTTTCTTGTTCCTTTCTCATTACCTTCAGGGATGCGTTTCTTTGTTCATCTTAGCACTGAGACATTAACACTAGTTAATAACAAGTCCAGACGAACTACCTTGGTGTTTTCTTTCAATGTTAAGAAAATGCAAGTACACATGGCTATGACCATATAGTAGTTGTGCCCTACACATGGCTATGACCATATAGTATCTCATATAACTCAAGTCATATTTTGAGGTTTTCACAATCTTAACCTTTGCATACATTGAAATATTTTTTTTCTGTATCTATAGTTCACAATGGTCATAGTGTAGAAGTTTTACTTTTTTTCAATTTGTTATTCTATATTTAAATATTTATATGAATTTTGGAATAAATAGAAAAATATTTTTAGTGGTGGTGGGTGATTACATCACTCGTCCCTAGAAACATATTTTAGAGTAAATACAAAAGTATCGTACCTTGTAAAGTCACAATCAATTGTATAGTGTGGTGGAAATGAGGGTACAGATCTGAGGTAAGCGGTTCAAATTCCAGTTCACGCAAGTGTGCATATTTCATAAAAAATTATATCGTGGTAGTAGAAGAGCTTGTGGTGGAAAGTTGGCTGGGATATTTTTTTCTTTTTTCTTTTTCTGTTTTCTAATTTTTTATATTTTTAATTTTCTAAAAAATTGATTTGCAGGGGCTGGTTATGACATCACCTGCCCCTACAAATCGGTTTGTAGGGGAGGGTGAGATTGGGGTCAGTCATGTTACAGTATTAGCTGCGAGAATTAGGGATGGTACCACACCCATCCTTAATTAAAAATAGTTTTTTTTGCCGTCCCCAAAAATTCCTATTCGTAATAGTGTATGAAATACTTGTGTTATATTGAGCTCAGTGTGTAGTTTAATAGAGTTACCAAAAAGTGTGTACAGTGTTCTATACTTCTATTCATGAGTCGTTCTTAGCTAGTAATAATGGCGAGGTTAAACCACTATTTTGAAAAAACAAAAGAAAACTTTATTATCTAACGGAGTTGGAAACTCCACAATTGTTGATATCTACAGAGTATGACAAGTTTATATCTTCCAGTAACCATATTATTATCTTATACATATCGAGTTATGACAATTCATCATCCCTACTTGATACTCTTTCAACCAAAACCGATCTGCAAGGAAGGAACTAAGCAACCTGTCACACACCTTTTCTCTTTTGTCCCTTTTGCTACTCACAACGACACACATTGATGTACTTAGCTGCGAAGCAAATGTGGTGAAGCCATTGTATATGCAAAATAGTAGCTGGGACACACAGATTGCTACAAATAATGTATCGATCGTTGTCCCTAGCCTGCCTATAAATAGGACGTTGCCGCGCGTAGCACCAGCACCACCATCTAAAACCACGACCCAGGGCTGGCCAGCAACTTGCAGTCTAGCACTAGTACTCACAAAGCAAGCTGAAGGATTCTGGTCTCCGAAAGAAAGAACAAGCAAGAAACATGGCCACCGCAATCATGCTTCGTACTGTCCTCCCTGTTGTCTTCTTCGCCGTCTTGCTAAGTGGTTAGTCTCACGGTTTGACAAACTTGTTGTAGAAACAAAATTTAGCTCCGTGCCTGGAGGATCTAGTCCACATCTTAACTAGTAACTCCAAGAGTCATGGAAAATTGCCAATATTTGTTCAAATCCTCAATGAGTTCAGATGTTTTACAATCGACTTTTATCCAAACAAATACGGTGACCAGGAACAAATGGCGAGCGATGCAACACGTCGAGCATCCAGGTGGAGACCATCAACTCAGGCGTCGTGGTATCCGGTGGCGACACGGTGTTCCAGGTGGAGCTCAAGAACCTGTGCCCGTGCGCCGTCAGGAATGTCCAGCTCGACGCCCGGGGATTCGCCACGACAGTGGACGTTGATCCTGCCGCGTTCCGTGCTGACGACGGAGGTGTCTACTACCTGGTGAACAGCGGGCAGGCAATCCCCAGCATGGCCACCGTCAGCTTCCAGTACGCCTGGGACCACTTCTTCCAGATGACTCCCAGGAACATGGAGGTTGACGGCCCGTGCTAATAGCTATTAGCAAGTTGCCTGCTCATAAGCTGTGTTATCTTTGATATATATATATATATATATATATATAGTGTTATTATTATAATGTCGTGTGTTAGCTAGTGTATATATTAGAGAGAGAGAGAAGAGAGAGAGAGATGCTAATAATAATCAGTCCTGCTCAATAAAGCTTGAGGAATCGAGTGATGATCTGCTCCTCAAGAATCGTATTGTATATGCCAAAGAAGGTTGCTACCTAAATACCTAATGATCGACGAGTTTTGAACAGGCAGAAAGTTTATACTGTTTTGTTGGAAAATGTGAAAAAATTCCGATCCATGTCATGCATCTATTGTATGCCATATAACTTTCTGCTAAATTCTGAGTGTTGCTAGTTCTAAGATGGCATATATGCATCACGCAAAATATAGAAATGGATACTGTATAGAAGATGAATGGATCTTTTGGGGGGCGGGGAGTGATCCGACCTCTAATAAACTACAAATTTTAGAGGAACTTGGAGGTTTGTCATATATCTAATCACACCTTAAAAGGAGTACAGGATACCATACACAGTAGACCGCAGATATGTGCTGCCTTGCCACATGGTTAGTAACCACAGATTGCTTGTATGCAGAGTTCGAAAAGTGCTTCCACAGATTTCCTTGTTCGCTTTATGTCGAGAAAGATGCACTCACGCGTGATAAATTCCTAGCCTCCATCGTACTCCATAGAATGACATATTCCTTGCGAGAAGCTTCGTGCGCTGAGGCAAACTGACCATGAGTCGAGATGTAGTCCTCTCAATTTATGTGTACGTTTTTTCCATAAGATTTTATTGAAGTTTAATGGGTAACTTAATTTATTGCAAAACATAACTGGCAGGGTAGCCAACAGTGTTGTTTCTGTCATCAAAATGAAACGATTCAGTATCTGTCCTTCGACTGCTGCCTCACATGGATGGTATGGACAAAAGTTCACGTGGCATGGAAGCTATGCAAACCTACCAATATAGCCAATCTGTTTAGCGGGTGGCTTAATGGAATACCTAAACCGTATAAACCTCTTATCCTTGTAGGTGCGGCAGCCCTTTGTTGGTCTGTCTGGCTTTGCAGAAACGCTGTTGTATTTGAAAACAAACAATCTTCCTTTTTGCAAGTACACTATATGACTACGCATTGGCTACGTACTTGGGCTACCCTACAACAGCCTACTTCCAGGGAGACGCTTGTTGCGGGTTCTCAATTATTGGAGCAGGTGGCCAAGAATGTTTTTACCCAGGCACATGGGTGGTTAAATAGTCTGAGGATTGATAGTCATTAGTGTGTCGGTTATCTAAAACTCCTGTAAGGCTATGTGTCTTCTGGCAGAGGTCAGGAATATTTCAAGGAGTTGTATCCCCACGATGTATTGACTTGAAATTAATAAAATTTCCCTTTTCCAAAAAAATAATGGGTGGATTTGTGGTGGGTTCGGAATCGGGATTGGAGAGTAACAATAGCCATGAAGAATAAGCAATGGGGAAAACTCTGCATCAATCACTCTCGATCCTTCTGTGGTTGCATCTATCTAATCTCAACACTTTACATTTTAGTCCCTATAGATTATCTAGTTTACAAATATACATCAACCCCCCCCAGGGGCGGAGACAGGGGGGCGGGCAGGGGCCTGGACCCCTATGGTTCCCAAATTTACAATGAATATTTGAATTTTGATTAAATTTTTATATAAATTAGCATGGTTGGCCCCCCTAATAATGAAAAAAACAAATTCCTGGCTCCGCCCCTGCCCCCCTCCCCCCTCAAAAAGGAGCAAAGACATTATATAGACCCGTCTTGCTACAAAATGCAGTAAACATCTTTTCTAGCAATTCTTTGGTCAATACATCGGTCACCTGACTTGCTGATTTTACGTACGGTAGACAAATTATTCCCCCATCCAACTTCTCAAAGTGACGATAGATCTCAATATGCTTCACTCTATCATGATCAACTGGATTGTTGGCTATATTGATAGCCATTTTGTCGTTGCAGTATAGCATCAAGGGCCTATTTTTAAACAATCTCAATTCAGTTAGAAGAACCTGGAGCCAAAACTAGCTCACACGCACCATGAGCTGTAGCACGAACCTCTGCCTTGGCTGTAGACCGTGCCACACACTTTGCTTTTTACTTTGCCGTGCAACTTATAAATTACCTCCAACGAAGTTACAATACCCAGAAGTTGATCGTCTATCATCCAAAGAACCAGCCCAATTTGCATCAGTATAGCACTCAACCTGCATGCTTCCTTGTTTACAGTGTATAAAAGACCCTTTCCTTGGGCTACTCTTATGATATCTCAAGATACGATAGGCGACATTCATATGAGATGATCTAGGATCATCCATAAATTGACTCACCGCACTTACTGCATATGCTACATCAGGTTGGGTGTGAGAGAGATATAAAAGTCTTCCAACCAGTATGTGATAACATTTTTTATCCACTAGAGTACCAACATCTTTACTGAAGCAATGATTTTTCTCAATAGGTGTGGCTGCAGGAAGACATCTGAGCGTTTCAGTCTCCTTTAATAGATCCAACACATATTTTCTTTGAGATAGAAACATCCCCTTTGATCCACCAGAGATTTCAATTTGAACAAAATATATCATTTGCCCCAAATCTTTTACTTCATACTCTTAAGCAAGACAATTCTTCAAATCAACAATCCCAATCATGTCAATCCAAGTAATCACAATATCATCCACATACCCAATTAGAATTGCTACCTTACCTGGTGTTTAATGAATAGTGCATGATCAGCATTACTCTGGATATAGCCTCTTTTGAGCATTGATTGCCTAAAGCGATTAAGCCAAGCTCTATGGGATTGCTTCAACCCAGATTGCTTCAACCCATATAAAGGTTGATGTAATTAAACAAAGCACTTTCCCATTTGTTTGACTTGTTTCAAAGTTGGGTTGTATGTGCATATACACTTCTTCATGCAATATATATCATAGTCAAAATTGATTGCACAAAATATAAGCATTGTTACCAAATTCATCTTAGATTAGGATAGAGCCCCTCTCCCTCTCATTCAACACACACACACACACACACACACACACACACACACACACACACTTCATCTCTCCCTCAAGGCTCTCTTGCTCTTAGATGAGGATAGTGGAGCTAGGCTAGTTTCCTTTTGGTGAATCAAGTCGTCCTCGGAGTATTTGAGCAATCCTCGGCTTCCGGTATGGCTTTGTATTCTTTCTGTCAGTACTCTATTCATAATATAGAGCTTGATCATGGTTGCTATGCTATCTCGATAGTTTATCAATCCATATTTCTGTTTATCGTGAGTTGTGTGATGAATATGGTTAGGCTAGATGATCCGGGTACGGATACCAGTTCGTTGTGCCTTCGGGCTTGCTCTAGTGTTATGCTTGTCCATCTAGAGGGTAGGAGTCCTAGGGACGCTAGAGTAGAGACCTCATACACGAGTGTGGTGCTCGGGTATGGGGGATCCTTCAGATATGACCATGCTCAAAGGCTTGACTGGGGTAGACAGCAGGTGGTGACAACCCTGTCTGTCCGCCGTAACAGTTTTGTTGCGGTTAGCGTATTCCCCGACGTTCAGGTTTGGCGTACGAGTTCATGCAAAGAGGTAACACCCCTAACAGCACCTGGGGTGGGACCTTCTCCCCCAATTTCCTGGCACCTGCAGCCGTAACCATGGTTCTAACATAAACTTTGCTTTGAATAGATACACTAGGACCCCTAACCTAGCCTACGCTCTAGCTAACTTAACATAGGATAGTTTAGTTCTTTCTTTCTTTTTATTCCTTTCTTGAGTGTGGCTGTGTGCTGTGTCACATTACCCTGTTATTCTTTTTATCATGACTTACCCCTGTCAGAGTTATGTCTATTACTTAAGGAATGTTGCCATGATTATTACTAAGTATGGTACCTTTGCCACTGCCATCCTTCGGGGAAAATATAAATAACGATACCCGAATATTCACGGGTGAAATGCTACAGCGGGATATCCGTGTGCTTGCGGATCTTTTTTGTAATTGTTAAGTTATACCAAATGACATTTCTAGCGTCGTTGCCGGGAACTAACAACGCATGGTGGAGATGCTAAGAAATGTCTACACTTGGTGTAACGCCCCAGTGTGTGTGCGGGTATGTTGCCGACGAGGACGTCGGGTCCTTTAGGGGGGGTGTATGTGACATCCCGGTCCAACAAGAATGAATTTGAGCCCACTAGTGGCCCAAGTGTGAGTGGCATGGCATGTGTGTGGGGAGTTGTCCCACCTTGCTAGTTGAGGGTGAGGTTCACCAACATATAAACCCAAGTGCCAAATGCATTTCAATCCCCGGGTTAACCCTTCTACGCGAAGCGAGGATGAAAGCGTAAGCGGGTTTGGGTGTGAGTGTGTGTTTTACTCAATGTGCAAAGTAGAACTTAGCCGTATTTAGGCCCGTGTTAGGGACGTGGACATATGGTGCATGGCGCATGTGGACGCGTGTGTGGTCACACGACATGGGATATGTGCCGGTACTAGATGCATGGACGATGTGTGCTAAGAGGGAAAGTTTTCGGTCGATTGCCCTAGTGTGTGTGAGGGTATGTTGCCGACGAGGATGTCGGGTTCTTTAGGGGGTGTATATGACATCCCGGCCCAACAAGGATGAATTTGAGCCCACAAGTGGCCCAAGTGTGAGTGGCGTGACATGTGTGTGGGGAGTTGTCCCACCTTGCTAGTTGAGGGTGAGGTTCACCAACATATAACCCAAGTGCCAAATACATTTCAATCCCTGGGTTAACCCTTTTACGCGAAGCGATGTCGAAAGCATAAGCGGGGTTGGTGTGACTGCGTGTTTTACTCAATGTGCAGAGTAGTACTTAGCCATATTTGGGACTGGGGCGTTACACCTGGCACCCTACTAAACCTAACGAAATCTAAGGATGATCATTGGATGAACTATCACCCAGGTCACCCTTCTCTCATACAATCCTAGCTAGGAGGTTCATCCTACCATTGAGGTCATCATGGAAAAAGCAGAAGTCATCATATATGTGGTTGATCTTTGACTTCTTCTCCTACAAAGAAGTTGTTAGTTTCCTATTCTCAACCAGGAGTTTTCCAATCCGGAAAATGAGCTTCTCTTCTATAGACATTCCTGGTGGGAAGTCGGAATGTCCTCTACCATGGTGATCCATGTAGTCTTCTTCCATGGCAGGAGGTCGAACTCCCCAAATCCTATGATGCGGCTATGGTGGTGGATCATCATCTGGGGATATCTTCTCCCTTCAATAGTTGTGCCTGATGATGTCGCCATCCTTTTTCAGCAAGGAGTAGGCATCAACCTTGTCTGGCTTCAACCGTGGCCCCAGGGCATTCACATATTGGAAGAGATTCCAAAATGGATACTCCCTGATGGGCACCCCTCTTGGCAAAAGCGAGCACTCAGAGGAACTGGGTACTGAGCGGGCTTGCCTCTAGCTCGGCCGAACGGCCCCTGGTGCCCCTCGGCCCCCTATTGCTTGTAGCACTTTGTGGGGCTGCTCGGGGTTTCATGGTCACTAAATGGATCTCCTCCTATAAAGCTTCTGTGAAATATTGGTCCATTGGATCTAGGTCATGGTTGGTGGTGGACTTCGGGGTTATGAAAGGGACAAGCTCTTTTCCATCCTTGGGGTTTCAATGGTGGGGTGGTTGCTAGTGTTGTGGAGGTTTTGGGTAGATACAAATGGAAGGCAGGAGAAGAGGGTTTAGGTTTTGGAGAAGAAAACACGAGATCAACCCTAATCTCCTCGTGAGACCCATCGGGACTATCAAATTTGGGTCAAGGATGGGCTAGAGGGTTTTCCTGCCAAAGATTGGTGGTAGTGGGGCCAACCCATGCTCGACCGACCATGATGGTTGACCAACCAGGCACTGGCCCATATGGCCATCAGCCGTCTCTGGCTGATAGGTGGGGCTAGATACAAGATATTTTTTGTGGGCCCAGCTATCAAGTTGACCTATAGGGGCCTTAATTAAGCATATATTTGTGATCAACTATATGGATCCTGTATATTTCTTCATCAAGAGCCTTATTGTGGTCTATGAAGAGTTTGAAGTAGTGGCCATTTACCTTATGGATATGGATGTTGTCGTCATCATCTTGTATCGTGATGGCTCCATGAGTCGATGTGTCAATGACGAGGTACGGTCCTAGCCATTTGTTTCGCAATTTCTCGTGATAGAACAGCTTTACCCTAGAACTGAAAAGCAATACCTTATCCCCTAGGTTGAAGAACTTCGGCTTCAGCCTTATATCATTCCACTTCTTGCTTCTTTCTTTATAAATTGGGGTCTTGTGATAGACTTTATCTCTCCATTCCTTCAATTTTGAGATTTGCATCTTCCTGTGCTCTCTGGATTGGTCGAGATCCATATTCCATCTCCGGATGGCCTAATGTGCTCTGTGCTCCAGTTCTACAGGGAGATGACATGTTTTCCATACACGATCTGGTAGGGTTACATAACAATGGGTGTTTTCTACTATGTATGGTATGCCCATAAAGCATCTGGTATGCCCATTTCATCAACAGTCTTCTATATAATACACTTGATTTGCTTATTGGATGTTTCTGGTTGATCGCTGATCTGAGGATGATAGGGGATCATGATGTAATGCATGCTCCCCAATTCCTTGAGAAAGTTTAAGAAGGTTGTATCGATGAAATGTGATCCTCTGTCACTTATTACCATACTCGGTGGTTCGAAACTTGGAAAGATAATCTCATGGAATATTTTGTGGGTGTGCTTGGCATCGACTGCTTTGCATGGCATGGCTTCTACTCATTTGGAGACGTAATCCATGGTAACCAAGATGTATTCGCGGTTATGGGACTTGGGAAAAGGTCCCATATAAATATATAATCAATAACCCACACATCAAAGAGTTCCACTTGAAGATTGTTTGTTAGGGGTATTGCATCACGAGCTTATATCCCTCCACATGCTTATGGCAGTTTGTGCATCTTTGTACGAAATCCTTAATATACATTGATGGCCAAAAGAAACATCTTTGCTATATTTCCGCCTTAGTGTGAAATACACCATGGTGACCTCCATATGGTGCTGCATGGCATTTCTTGATGATTTTTTCCTCCTTCTGCTCTGGGTACGCATCTCCTTAGCAACCCATCTGCACATGCTCGATATAGATATGGTGCATCCCATAGGTGGTGTCTGCTCTCCCCCGAGGGTACATACCCTAAAACCATGAAATTCACAATATTCGCGTACCAGGGGTGTGAAGCTGTTACCTTGAGAAGCATATCGTCCCGAAGGAAGTCATTTATCGGTGGTTCCTATGTGTTAGGGATACTCATGCATGATAAATGATCTGCCACCAAATTCTCTACTCCTTTCTTATCCTTAATCTCTAGATCAAACTCTTGGAGTAGAAGAATCCATCGTATTAACATTGGTTTAGCATCCTTCTTAGTTAAAATGTATTTTAGGGTAGCATGGTTTGTATAAACTATGACCTTCTCAACTACTAGGTATGACCTAAACATGTCTATAGCAAAGATAACTGCAAGGACCTCCTTTTTGTTGTGTCATAATTCAGCTGGGCTCCTATGAGTGTCTTGCTAGCATATGCGATTGCGTGATGCTTCTTGTCTTTAGTTTGCCCAAGTACAGCCCCTACCGCATAATCACTTGTATCACACATAATCTCGAATGGAAGATTCCAATCTAGGGGTTGTATGGTTGGAGCTGAGACGAGTGCCTTTTTAAGAGTGTCAAAGGCTTTAAGGCACTCATCGTCAAAGTGGAAGGGAGCTTCCTTAGCGATGTAGACTCGTGAGGGGTCTAGCAATTTGAGAGAAGTCGGCGATGAATCTTCAGTAGAACCCCGCATGGCCTAGGAAACTTCTGATTCCCATCATATTGGTGGGTGGCGGCAGTCATTCAATGAAACTTTGGTTTTTGCCTTGGCCACCTCTATCCCTATTTCGGACACTAAATGTCTTAGAACGATGCCTTCTCGGACTATGATGTGCCAATTCTCCCAGTTGAGTACCAGGTCCATTTCTTGGCATCTCTGCAAGACTTTGTCCAGATTTTCTAGACAAGGATAGAAAGTTTTCCCATAATCTGAGAAGTCGTCCATGAAGACCTCCATGATTTTTTTCAATCATGTCTGAGAAAATGGATATCATGCATCTTTCGAATGATGCGGGTGCGTTGCACAACCAAAATGACATTTGTCGATAGACATAGTGACGGAGGTAGATATATGTACCTCCCTGCCAAGTGGGGTCCCCGTACCCGGGAGACTACCCTGCTCGGTGAACTCGGCTACACTACTCGTCATGCAGGACTAGGCTGTATGCGGAAAGGATCTTCAGTAGATCAGGATGAGAGGCTCCAGCTAGAAGCCTGGATATCTAGGGATCTTAACCGACCTCCTTCTTTGTAAAACAACCCGAGCATATTTTCCTTGTACCCCTACGGCTCCTAGTCTATATAAAGGAGACGTGGGAAGAACCATACAGAACTCTTCTTTTTCGCAGCATTCCATAAACCCTAATACAACCCCGAACACAGGACATAGGGTGTGATGCTCATCGCGGCCTGAACCTATCTAAGTCCCTACGTCTTCATGTTACCATCGAGCTCTTGGTCCTGAGATCCCCATCCTGAAACTCTACCACTGGGTATACCCCTGGTGGACTGGACGGAATAGCAATCCGACAGTTGGCGTGCCAGGTAGGGGGCTCAGGGCTCATACGTCGAGTTCAATGGTAGCCAACACTGGCATCATTTTCTCCGCCAGCGTCACCGCTTAGATGGAGGTGACAATCGGCTTCTCCTTCACCTTCGGGAGCTTCCCGCTTCCGGCCCCTAGACTGTCGGGGGCAACGTCTTCACCGGGGTTAGATCCGATCTGCCCCCCCAGGCTTCCGTCACCCCTCGGATTCCCGAATATGAGAACTTCGACGTGGCGACCATGCCAACCAGGGTGACCCGTCGCCCTGCCGAATCTGCTGATGATCTAATCTTCCAGATAGATCGCGTTGGTAGATCTATCACTGAGTGCATCCAGCTCGGCGAACTCGCGTTTCACCACCAAGATGATCCTGATAGAGTCCCCCGTGGACTCGGCAGCGCCTCCACCAGGACCAGATCCGATCTGGCCACCCCGAGACCCGTCACACCTCGAGTTCCCAAACGGTCACCTCCTCCAGGATGATCTGTCGCCCTGCCAGATTTGCTGACGATCTTATCTCCCAGATAGATTGAGTTGGTAGATCTATTGCCGAGTGCATCCGGCTCGGCGAGGATGCGCTTCTACACCGCAACGACCCGGATCGGGTTCCCTTCAGACCCCGCAACACCGCTGTGACATACTCGGATCAGATCCGAGTGCGACTCTCCGACCCGGCCGCCCCGGGTCAGATTCGATCTAACTCGGCTTCCAAGATGCTTCGTTCACCTTCCCACCCAACCGCTCTTCGGTGACAGAGAATCGCCGGATCTTCGTCATCTCCGACGACTCCGACACTCGTGAAAATGAGACCGACGAGGAGAGGGCGCAACGACTCCGACACTCGTGAAAATGAGACCGACGAGGAGAGGGCGCAACGACTCCACCGCAACGAGGTCCGCGCCGACATGAGGCGCAACGACTCGGCCATTCATTGGGCCGGGCGTGACATGGAGAACGCCGACCGTCGCAACCTCGGGAACCGGCGCTCACCGATCCTGCTGTGCAACCTCGACGCCGACTTCGTCCACGACTGCAACGGCCAAGACGTCTTCGCCACGCCGTCGTCCAACCTTGCCGCGGTGTTCCAGGTGCTCGAGGGTCTCCAGGAAACCCCCGAGATCGTCAAGTCTCATGCTCGCCTACATGTGGCTGCCATGCAAGCCCAGCAGCTGCGCAAGGACAACTCGGCCTACCGCGCCCAATGACGAAGAGGAGGTCAACCAGAAGGATCTTCGTCTCCAACTCAACCAACAAGACCTGTGCCCACGCATCAACAACCGTCACCGCGAACGCGATGCCGCCGAACGCGAGCGACGATCTCGGGATGAGGAACACGGCTTCCCTAACGCCAACCACCAGAACCGTGGCCGCCAGGGCAACAACCCTCCATGACGACCTCGTCACGACTACGAACCCGGCAACGACCTCGACGGCTTCTCCGCCTTCTCCATCCGGCTTCGGGCCATCTAGTGGCCCGCCATCTTCAAGCCAACCGGGATCGAGATGTACGACGGTTAGTTGGACCCCAAGACGTGGCTGCGCACCTTCTCCATCGCCATCCGAGCCACGTGTGGTGACAACAATACCAAGGCTATCTACTTCCCAGTCATGATGGGTCGCCACGCCCTCAACTGGCTTGAAGCACTCCCTACCGGCTCCATCAACAGCTAGCAATATCTTTGCAGTGCCTTCGTCCAGTACTACCAGACATCTTGCCCGGATCCCAAAACCAGATAGGATCTGGCCAACATCATCCAACAACCC
Source organism: Panicum virgatum (assembly GCF_016808335.1). NCBI lineage: Eukaryota > Viridiplantae > Streptophyta > Magnoliopsida > Poales > Poaceae > Panicum > Panicum virgatum. The sequence goes on along the minus strand of NC_053152.1, from coordinate 32,979,633 downwards.
GACGAGTCCCTCCACGACTACATCAAGAGGTACTTCGCTAACCGTAATACCATTACGAAGGTTGATGACAGGAATGTTATCCTCTTCTTCCACCAAGGCCTCCAAAGCATAGAACTATGGAGGAAGATGTTTGAGAGCAACCCCAAGACCGTGGGCGACATGATGGCAGTCATCAACAAGCACACCGACATGGAAGACGCTGAGCGAGCCCATCGCCAGCACAAGACCAAGAATGACTCCTCCAAGCGTCCCTCTCAGTGGGACAACCGCCTGGAATGTCGACGCGATGTTCGTCCACCTCGTCATGGGAAGAAGCACGACCGCGCCGAGTCATCCAAGAACTGGGACTGCAAACGTGGCCCCGAGAACACCGTCGCCGTCGCCGAGAGGTCCCAGTTCCGCTTCACTCTCAACCAAGCGGACCTGGACCGGCTCCTGGATGGCAAGTGTCCTTGGCACAAGGACGCAAACCACACCGCCCGAGAGTGCTGAGCACTTTCCAATGGCAACATCAAGGACGATGACTTCAAGCGACCTTGCCGCGACGACCGCGACTGGCCAAGTGGTTCCAGAACCACCTGGGCGCGCCCACGGAGATGCAACTCGCCCAGGCGAGACGACAACGAGCAGAGGGAAGATTACCCAGGGAACTTCCAGAAAGAAAACAGGGCTGTCAACTTCATATACGACAGCCCCCAGCAAGCCATTGTGCCGGCGCAAGCTCAAGCTGGATGATCACGAAGTTATCATGGTGTTCAAACACACGGTCGAATCCCTGCGGTGGTCAGAGACGCCGATCAGCTTTGACCGCCGCGACCACTAGATCCACCTACCCAGGCCGGGGTGCCTACCTCCTCGTGGTCAGCTTGGTGGTGAGCTAGGTCCGCCTAGCCAAAGTGCTCGTAGATGGTGGCAGCACCCTCGACATCATCTTCGCCAGCACATTGGAGAGCATGGGCTATGACATGACCTCCGTGGTCCCATCTGACCAGGCCTTCTACGGCATCATCCCCGGAGCCGGGTCGACTCTGGTCAGCCGGGCCACCTTGCCGGTCACCATCAGCACCCGCGACAACTACCGCACTGAGTACGTCAACTTCAAGGTCGCCGAGTTCGAGACCTCCTACCACACCATCCTGGGTAGACCCTCCCTCGCCAAGTTCATTTCAATCCCCAACCACACGTGTCTTCTCCTGAAGATGCCAGCTCCATAGGGGGTCCTGTAGGTCTACGGAGACTTGCAAACCTCCTACGCATGCGAGGCCAAGAACATTGAGCTCTCCGACACCCTGGAACGATCTAGGAATTTGGTTCTTGTTGCCTAGGCAGCAAAGAACGTCCCGGCGGATCAGCAGCAGATCCCCGCTAAGGAGTCAACATCGGAGTCGCAACTCGCGCCAGCCGTGGCGACCAAGACATTTTTCTTCCGGGACGATGAGCCGCACAAGACTGCCGTGATTGGGGCCAGCCTCAACCCGGCATAGGAAGGCGTGCTCACCTCCTTCCTCCGGGAGAACTGGGACATCTTCGTATGGAAGCCATCTGACATGCCGGGAGTCCCAAGGGAGGTGGCTGAGCACTCCTTTGACCTTGACACGAAGGCAAGACCCATCAAGCAATGGCTCCTCCGCTTCGCGCAGGATTGAAAGGAGGCTATTGGGGTAGAAGTAACCCGGCTCCTTGCTACCGGTTTTATCAGAGAAGTCGCACACCCAGATTGGCTGGCAAACCCAGTCCTTGTAAAAAAAAATGGTGAATGGAGAATGTGTTTTGACTATACCGATCTCAACAAACACTGCCCTAAAGACCCCTTTCCTCTACCACGCATCGATCAGGTCGTCGACTCGACGGCCGGGTGCATTCTCCTCTCTTTTCTTGACTGTTACTCAGGGTACCATCAGATAGCCCTCAAGGAGTTGGATCAAGAGAAGACGTCCTTCGTCACCCCTTTCGGGGCTTATTGCTACAACACCATGACGTTTGGCCTCAAGATTGCCGGTGCCACCTACTAGAAGGCCATTCAGAGATGCCTCCAGGGGCAAATCGGGCGCAACGCCGAGGCCTATGTCGATGATGTCATCGTGAAGACAAAATGTAATGATCAGTTCATTACGGATCTCTCTGAGACATTTGAAAATCTCAGGAAATTCAAATGGAAGTTCAACTTGACCAAGTGTGTGTTCGGTGTCCCGTCCGGAAAACTACTCGGCTTCATAGTCAGTAGCCGGGGCATCGAAGCCAACCCCACCAAGGTCAACGCCATCAAGTTCATGAAGCCTCCCAGAAGCATAAAGGACCTGATGAAGCTCACAGGGTGCATGGCCGCCTTGAGTAGGTTCCAAACTTCTCCGGAATTCCGACAAGTTCGAGTGAAACGACGATGCTTCCAAAGCATTCCAGGAGCTCAAGGATTTTCTGACCTCGCCACCTATCCTAACAGCACCAGAAGACAGGGAAGTCCTTCTCCTGTGCATCGACGCCACCACCAACGTGGTGAGTACCGTCCTGGTCGTCGAACGAGATGAGCCAGGTCACGTCTACAAGGTGCAGCGACCGGTTTACTTCATCAGTGAAGTATTCGGCGAGTCCAAAGCACGCTACCCCCAAGTGCAGAAGCTTCTATACGCCATCCTCATCACATCAAGAAAGCTCCAGAATTACTTCCAGGCCCACAAGATAAAGGTGGCCTCATCCTATCCACTCGGCGACATCCTGCACAACAAGGACGCCAACGGCCGAGTCGTCAAATGGTCAGTAGAACTCGGCGCCATCACGATTGAGTTTATGCCACGATCCACGATCAAATCTCACGCGTTGGCCGACTTCGTTGCTGAATGGACCGAAATCCAAGACCCGCCCGACACCAGATCCGAGCACTAGATCATGTACTTTGACGGCGCCCTCAACCGTGTTGGAGTCGGTGCTGGAGTCCTCTTCATCTCTCCCAAAGGTGAACAACTCAAGTACATCCTCTAGTTACTCTTCAAGGCTACCAACAACGCTGCTGAGTACGAAGCTCTCATCCATGGTCTCCAGATCGCCGTCACACTTGGCATCAAGCGTCTGTTGGCTTATGGTGATTCCAAAGTTGTCATACAGCAAGTCAACAAAGACTGGGAGTGCACCAAGGAAAGGATGGATGCCTACTGCTGGGAGGTCAGGAAGCTCGAAGCTAAATTCTATGGCCTGGAGTTCCATCACGTCCCCAGGGATGACAATGTGGCGGCAGACGTTCCCTCCAAGCTCGGATCCAAGCGGTCCATCGTACCACCCGGCGTGTTCATTCAAGCACTCAACAGCCCTACGGTCAAGATGGAAGAGGAACCTCCTACAAAGCCTGACTTGTCCCGGCCATAGGGCAACAAAACCTGACTCTTGACACCGACTGGCGCTCCCCCATCATCGACTTCATCAAGAACAACAAAAGCTACCCAAAGGGAAAGGAGCACGAGAAGCTTGCACGCCGGTCCAGTAACTACGTCGTCATAGGAACCAAGCTATTCAGGCACTCGACATCCTCAGGAACCCTGTGCAAATGCATCGCACAAGATGAAGGAGTCTGACTCCTTAGCGATATCCACTCAGGTATCTGTGGCAACCATGCGGGCGCCTCTACCCTCGTGGGGAAGGCCTTTCGATCAGGCTTCTACTAGCCCACGGCCCTGGCCGACGCACGAAACATCGTCAGGCGATGTCCCGGGTGCCAGTTCTTCTCCAAGCAGCAGCACGTCCCGGCTCAGGCCATACGGACTATACCACCTTCCTGGCCATTCGCTTGTTGGGGACTCGACTCGGTGGGACCCTTAAAGATGGCCGTCGGCGGATTCAGCCACATATTCGTGGTAATCGATAAGTTCACAAAATGGATCGAAGTCAAGCTGATGACAACCACTACAGCAGCCAAGGCAGCCGAGTTAATCAAGGAGATATCACACCGTTTCGGAGTGCCTAACCAGATCATTACCGATCTGGGTACTTCGTTCACAGGATCCAAATTCTGGGACTACTACCAAGAGAGCTGCATCGACATCTACTACGCCTCCGTAGCGCACCCCATGTGCAATGGCCAAGTTGAAAGGGCCAATGGCTTGATCCTCCAGGGGCTCAAGACTAGAATTTTCGATCCGATCGAAAAATACGGTGCAAACTGGCTCCAAGAACCACCCAGAGTAGTCTGGGGGCTCTGCACACAGAAAAGCCGGGCTACCGGCTATTCGCCATTCTTCATGGTGTATGGTTCTAAAGCAGTCTTGCCATCGGACATAGCTTTTGGTGCTCCGCTCATCCAGTACTATGACGAAAATGAAGCCGAGTCAACTCGATGCACTGACATCAACTCGATAGAGGAGCACTGCCTGACGGCCTCCATACAACACGCGAGATATGAGCGACAGCTCCGGCGCTATCACAATCGCAATGTCCACGAGCGTGACTTCAACGTCGGCGACCTGGTTCTACGATGAATCTAGTCGACTACCGGCGCTCATAAGCTGTCTTCCCCATGGGAAGGGCCCTTTGTTGTAAGTGGGATAGTGGTTCCCGGAACCTACCACCTATAAAGGCAAGACGGTACAGACGTGGGCAACCCATGGAATATCGAGCACTTACACCGCTTCTACCCGTAGAAGCATAGAAAATGCAAAGCTATGTACCCATCTATTCATTTAATAAAGTTTGTCGCATTTCATACATCACATTCTATCTACTTTCATTCTTTACCGAGTCGTTCTTAACGCGCTCGGGGGCTGTGACTCGGCCATCCAGCCAGCCCCCACTCGGAGTCCGACAAGTCAGACAAGTCAGACAAGAACAACCCGGCCTGCTCTTAATGAACACAGCCGAGTACATTCTGGAGCCTTTCTGTATCACCCTAATCCACCGCGCACATTGATGATCAGCTCTCAAGCGTTGTCAAGGGCTCAGAGTGCGCCCTCCACCTACTCGGCAAATTCAGAAGAGAACTCGGACAGTGGGCATAACTTAAAAACAAATAAAAATAAACATTATTTACATAAATATTGTTTTTAAGTCGGTCCATCCTGACCTACTCTTCTTGCAGCAAAATAAACAACAGAAATTTCTGGAGACCGGCAGCCTATAGCTCGGCCACGATGCGCTCAGTGATCTCCAGGAAAGCGGCGTTTCTGGCCTCCTAATCTTCAGGGATGCCGTCTCCCACCAGATCCAGATCCGCCTCCGGGAGATGGGACTTCACGAGTCCCAGTGTGTGCTGCACGGCATCCCTGGCAGTCCCCCTGACGAAGGCCTCCAGTCGGCCACGGGATGCCTCCAGCCTCTCAGATAGGCTCTCGGCTGCCGCCACGCCCTCGGGCTCAAACGCCCAAAGCAGAGCCTCCAGCAGTCTGTTCAGGCGATCCAGTGTCGCCCGGCCCTGCTCCACTTGATCCTCCGCTTCTGCATAAATGCACTCGGCTGGGTTAGCCCAAGATGCAAGAACGACAGATGATAAAACGCTGTATGATTTCCGAATCGTACATCATCGAGCCTACTGCTCTAGGTGAAGCTTTTCTTCAGTGGCAGCCTCCCAGGCCTCAGCCACCTCCCGGAGCTTCTGCAGCTCCTCGTTGGCTTTGTTGCAGGCCTCTAGCTCTAAACAAAAAGCAAGTCAGAGGCAAAACAATACAAAAAGGACTTGGCAGACAGGGATCCAACTCCTTACCGCACTTCTCCTTGCGCAGAGCCTCCTCGGCCTTCAACTTCTCGGCCTCCAACCGGCGGCCCTGTGCCTCCAGCTCAGCCACCCTGGCCGCGAGCTCTGCCACTCGACCGCTGGTGGTGCTCCCCTCGGCCAGCTCCTGGGCGGCCTGCTCTAACAGCTCCACCAGAGCCTGGAGAACAACTCGCTGTTACAAGATGACACCTACAAGAACAAGTCGGCTTCACTAAGAGCGTGGTAGGAGACTTACCTCGATCGAACCTTGGGCGAGCTTGGAGGACGTCACGAGCTTGCCGGAGATAGTGCCATCTCCCTCCTCATCCTCGGCCTCCTCCTTCACCTCCATGGCTGGGACCTCCTCGGTCCTCGCCACCTCAATGGCCGGGACCTCGCGAGAGTCGACCACAACGTGCACCGCCCCTCCGTCATGGGGAGGGTCCTGCATCTCCACATCCTGGAGATGAGGGGAGACCCTATTGCTGGCCTCCTCCCCCTCCTTCTTCTTCTCCTCCTCGAGGCGGGCGCGGCTCTTCGCCGGACTCGCCCGTGGCGAGGTGAGCAGCGCGGCATCACTGGAGCCGCCCTCGGTGGACGACTCCTCCACCTTCCTCTTAGCGCCGCTGAGCGACGCCCTCCTACATCAATGAAAGAAGCGCTCAGCACAGCTCTAGGAAAGAAAAATCAAGCAAGAATCAAGACTCAGATCTAGAAACTTACCCACCGCTTCGGCGCAGCGCGAATTTGAGCTTCAGCGGCGCGGCCGGCTGAGCCCTGGAACTGGGATGCGGGGGCGTCACTTCCTCACGCAGCTGGCCCAGTCCCTGTGCTGCTTCTTCCTCGGCTTGGGGGCCGGCCGAAGCCGCCCCACTACAGTAGCATCCGGGGGTGCCGATGCTCCCCGGACCTTGGTTGTCCCCCTGCAGGTCGGGTTCCCCAGCGCTCGCTGCGCCGCCGTCAATCCTGCCTTCGATATCGGGATCTTGCTCGAGGTGCGACGCGTCTTCCTCCTCTGGGCGGCCGACGATGGCGGCCCCGAGGCTCCAGTGATCTCCACCTCCGACTCGCTCCCCACGGAGGAGTCGGAGGAGAACTCTATTTCCTCCTCCGCCGGATGACGCAGCTCGGCGGGGGCGGCGGAATCCTTGCTAGGGTCCCCCTCAGGCAGAGGAGCATGGGACCAGTACTCTAAGACCTTGGCCTGCAAAAGATCCGAGTTGTGTCACAACCCAACGGGTGCAGTCGGAAAAATAGATAAAAAGTAGAGGAAATAACTTGGAAATTAACAAAATGACTCAGAAGATTTGAGAAGACTTGCGGTGTTGGTTGGCCACCCCGTGCCGCTTCTTCTGTTTAAATATCGGATGCCGCACAACAGGCAGATCCAAAATCAATGGCCAGATCGAATCGGGCCAGGAATCTTACGTTGGACGGAGCGGGATAAATGGTAACTTTCTTTTTACCGTTGCCCCTGAAAGCCCCGCTCCTCTGTCAGGCACATCAGACCCACGCGAGGAGATAACCGTTGGATTTTTACCATAATGCAAATATGCTTCGAATATTCCTGAAACGACCCGGCGTGTATCTGTGACCTAGCCAGGGGCTCAAGGCCCAGACATCGTGACTACTCGGCTCGTCTCTGTGACTCCGCCAGCATCCCTGCTCGGGAGCTAGGTGCCACTTACAACTCGGCGTGTCTCCGTGACCCAGCCAGGGCCTCAGGGCCTGGACGCCGTGACTACTCGGTGCATCTTCGTGACTCTGCCAGTGACCCTACTTCGGGGTCTGGGCGCCACTTACGACCCGGCGTGTCTCCGTGACCAAGCCAAGGGCTCAGGGCTCGGACGCCATGACTACTCGATGCGTCTCCGTGACTCCGCTAGCGACCCTGCTCGGGGGCTGGGCACCACTTACGACCCGGTGTGTCTCCGTGACCCAGCCAGGGCCACAGAGCCTGGACGCCGTGACTACTCGGCGCATCTCCGTGACTCTGCCAGTGACCCTGCTTTGGGGCTGGGCGCCACTTACGACCCGGCGTGTCTCCGTGGCCCAGTGTTGACGGCCATCAATTCACATTCTAGCCGACAACTTTCGGGAATAACATGATCTTTACACTATGTTCTATTCGTATTTTATTTATTTCTAACGAGTTCCACGAGTTTTGGATGAGTTTTGATTGCAGGAGCCGGTGTACCAAAAATGAGCAGAAATGGGCAAAATCCCAGGCCGGGTGGCCTCTCCTAGGCCGGCCGGCCTGGCACATTCAAGAACATAGCCTCAGCTTCAATCCAGTGGCAATGAGACACATTCATAAGGCTTTGAGTCGAGGGTTGGGCCTCGGTTCAATTGGATACACTGAAAGGCATTAACATTGGTCAACAGAGCCACAAGGCAGCCCAAAATCCAAAATAATCCAGCAACCCACTTCATTGGACAATGCACGAAGGCAGAGTGAGGCATCGGCAAAACAAGAGGCCGAGATGGGCCAGAGAGAGGCTGGCCAGCCTCCCCTAGGACGGCCGGCCTAGCACATGCAAGCGTGAAGCCAACACAACTGTCAACCGTCTCTAGGGGAAGATCAGAGCCATTGTCCGAAGGTCGGTGGCCTCGTGGCGGCACCCTAGGCCAGCCGGCCTAGGGGAGGCCAGCCGGGCCTCTCGGGCTGGGTCTTGGCGTGGAAGCAAAGCACAACCGTCTCACCTGCTTTCAACCGATGCTACCTGCAATACCGGCCATGAACCGACCTTGGAAAACTATAAATAGAGGGCACCATCCATCACTTCAACACACACCATTGGAGCTCTTCTCTTTCACATGTACTTTCTAGAGTAGGCTAGTAGCTTGGGAGTTAGAGTCGAGTCGAGCTTGCTTGGGATTTTGGAGTCGTCGGAAGTCTGGTATAGCTCTTGTATCTTTCTTTGGACAATATTAATATAAGTTATCTTCTTTACTTTTCTGAGTCAGCTTTACTTCTCGTAGTCTTTCATTTACTCAAGTCTAAGGTTCAGCTTGAGCACGAAAGTTGTCTTTTAGCTTAGGCTATGTTATCTTTCTTAGTGATCGGGAACTTATCTTACGGGTTTTCTCGTCGGGACTAGAGTATCTCAAGTTAGTACTCTAGGTTGAGGGGGATTTCTCTCGAAGGCATCGAGAGAAATCCTAACACCGAGTGCAAATGTGGTGTCTGACCTTAGTGTTAGCTAGAAAATATGTTCCACCCCACGGAACCATTGTGGTAGTCGGTAGGTGGTGACAATCCTATCTATCCTTTGTATTCCACCACGTTCGGGTGTTTTCATAGCAGGAGTGCAGGTTGCCGTTGGACTCCCCTCTCATCCCTTTCTGAAGTCCTTCCTCTTCCAGCCGCCGAACTAAGCTCTGCTTTCTCGAGAACTAGTTAGGTGTTTAGTCTGATCTAGAGAGGCTAGCTCGATAGTTCAGAAGTGTATCAGGAGTCTTATCTCGCTCGTTGTCCTCCCAGCCGCTACCTCTCTAAGGATTAGAGTCTCCGTGTGTCACTCGGTCAGAGCCTGGCCATTTATCTCACTTACCTATCTGGCTTACCCCCGTCTAGTCAGCCGGTTGATCAAGCTAGTACGGTTATTATTTGATTTATGATACTCTTTACCATAGTGCTTCCCTGAGGAAAAATACGATACCCTGGAATACTCCAAGGTGAAGTGCTACAGCGGTGATTCTGTGTGCTTGTAGAATATCTATTCTAATCGGGCATAAGAAATGCCAACAAGCATTTCTGGTGCCGTTGCCGTGGAAGCAATTGGCTAAAGATATCGTAGATAGTTTGATAAACTCTACTAGTTTGTCGCAACTAACCCTAGCGGGCTTACCATTGCTCTCTCTATCTTTTGATCGATGCAGAGCAGTGCATGACCGGTTTTGACCTACCAAGTAACTTCCACCAAAATCCAGAAAGAATTGGGAGAATCGTGAGACGCCGCGTCGTCCCACCACAGAAGAGACTTACTTGGCCTGTCAGTTCACCCTCCACTTCAGCATCCTCATCCATGGCTTAGAAGACTCTCCGTCAGTTTTCTACCCGGTCCAGTAGCCACATTCCTACTGGATTGAGCGTCAACCAAGCCGGCAATGATGGCTTTGAGCTGAAGACTGGACTTGTGAACATGGTCCAAGCAAGTCCGTTCTGCGGAAAGGCATCTGAGGATGCCAATGCCCATCTCCAGAATTTCCTGGAAGTGAGTAACACCATCAACCCCAGAGGAATCTCTCTGGATGACGTCTGTCTTCGTCTGTTCCCGTTCTCACTGCTCGGGAAGGCCAAGACGTTGTTCTATTCCAACAAGGAAGCTTTCACCACATGGGAAGCTTGTTCAAATGCATTCTTAGCCAAGTACTTTCCTGTGGGAAAGACCAACGCCCTCCGGAACAGAATCACCAGAATTCAGCAATTACCGGATGAGACCATCCCAGAAGTCTGGGAACGTCTCCAGGAGTACATACAAGCATGCCCACATCACGGCATAGAAGAATGGCTGATCATTCAGAACTTCTTCCATGGCCTAAATCAACAAGCCCAGGACCACATTGATGCAGCAACGGGTGGTTCCTTCCTTTCTCTTGATGTTGCCGGAGCAAAGGCGCTGATTGACAAGATAGATTCCAACCAAAGTTGGAAAGGAGAAAGTCAGCCAGCCCGTCCCATGGGCGTGCATCAGATCGACATGGTCGACATGTTAGCTGCCAAGTTGGAACTTCAGATGAAGAAGTTGGAATCTCCGCATCAAGAGGTTAATCAGGTTTCGGAGTCTCATATGACATGTGAAACATGTGGCGAGACTGGGCACTTGGGCACTTCATGCCCATTAACTCAAGTGGACGCGAATTTCGTTGGGAGCAACAATAATCCCAACTCAGGATTTCATCCTCAGCAGGGTTGGAACTCCAAGCCCAACCTCCCCTTCGGTCAACAATAAGGTACGAACTTTAATAACAGTTTTCAGCCCACATTAAAAGACCTAGTGTACGGCCAAAAGCAAATCAATGATAACATTAGTAGGAAATTTCTTGCTAATGACAAGATCTTGGAATCTATGGCTGCACAACTAGAGGGATTTAATTCTGTTATCAAAAATCGACTGAGCTTTAATAAAATAATAGAAACTCAAGTAGCTCAGCTTGGATCCTCATGTCCTTACGTTAATGCGGGGAAACTACCTGGGCAACAGGAAGTACCCTCGAAAGAGAATGTTAGTGCGGTGACCACACGTGGTTGTAAGACCACGCAAGAGCCACCTTTTCCAAAGGATGCAGGGAAGCAGTGGAAGATCGTAACCGCAGGCCATACCGAAGTTGAAGATGAAAAGCAGGAGGAGGCCATCGAATCCAACACACCTGCTACCCAGGAAGACCCCATGGAACCCCCGTGAACTTCACGGGACTATCACGACACAACTGCCTTACCGTTTCCGGAGCGGATAAGGAAGCTAGTGGCCGACGAACAATTCGGCAAATTCGTCGAGGTAATCAAGAAGTTATATGTGAATATAGCACTTCTTGATGCTATGGAGGTACCCACGTATGCCAAGTATATCAAGGATATTCTTGGAAACAAGCGGACACTGTCCACCACTGAGGTCGTGCAGTTAACAGAAGAGTGTAGTGCTGCTGTACTCGATCCTCTCCTGGTGAAGAAGAAAGACCCAGGCTGCCCCACCATCACCTGCTCGATCGGGCTCAACACTTTTTGAATGCCCTCTGGAACTTGGGAGCAAGAGTCAGTGTCATGCCAAAGGTAGTTTATGACAAACTTAACCATCATGCACTTGCCCCTACTACCATGTGTTTGCAGCTAGCGGACCAAACGGTCCGCTATCCCGCGGGAATAGCAGAGAATATCTCGGTGAAAATCCGGAATTTCTTCATTCCCGTCGACTTCTCGTACTTGACATGGAAGTCGACACCAAGACGCCACTCGTCCTGAGCTGGCCATTCTTGAGCACAACAAACGCCCATATTGATGTTGGAGCTCGAGAGATTCAGCTCAACATCAATGGACAGCAGGAGAAGTTCGCCTTCAAACCAAAGGTCGAACAATGCTCACAAGTCAAAGAGGTCCATCGAAAGAAGAAACCTGAGAAAGAGGCGAAGAAGCCATCGCTTCCGAATATTGAAGCCCTCATTGCGTTCGTGGAAAGTCTACGGATCCAGGAGGAGTTACAAATTCAAGAGGAAGCGAAGCAAATCAGGCTTCACAATCAGAGGAATGCCAAACGACGGATCTAGTGTAAGAAATTTCTGGAATCACAAGAAGCAAAGGTCGAAACACAACCCACACCAAATAAAGTGTGGTGAAAGAAAGTGTCATCGCTCAAGACTCCATCCAGCGACGACAATCAAACTGAAGGAATGGAGAGTTGAGCTCCGGACTCAAAACTCGAGCCCTCGTCATGAGGTACGTGGCACGTATCCATCATTGCATTGCATATAAGATAGTTTGATTTTTTCCTTGCATAATTTTTTTCTCATCTTGCATAATCATGTTTAAAATTTCAACCAACACATGTTTAAAATTTGAAAGTTTTACATCCATAGAACTTCACAAAAACTTTTGAAAAACACATTGGCCGAGTACCTGGCCGGCTGGCCCCACCTAGGCCGGCCGGCCCCACCTTCTTTTGTTTGCCAGAGAACAGTAGGGAGTGGGATCATGGAGTAATGAATAAGCAAGAGACAAATGGCGGAGCATGGGAACGTGCGAAGCACGCCGAACGGCCTCATCAGGGCCGGCCGTCCTCTGCCGTCCACCCGAGTCCCATCACCACCGACGGGAGGCATCATTACCTGCAAAGTCTACAGAGTAGATTGACGACGTGGCTCAACGGCCGCTGCGCAGGAGCCGACCGGCCTGCCCCAGGCCGGCCAGCTTGGCCCTGGCGCCCGGCTATAAAAGCCGGCGAGCACAGCGTCCCTCGGTGCACCAGAAGCTCAGGTTCAAATGCCCCAGCCCGTGCTCCTTAATCTCTTCTCCCTTCCTTGAGTTTCTTCACTTAATTGAGCTATTTTGAGTTGATTAAGTAGAGGATTCAAGTGCTAGCTCGCCCCCTAAAATAAAATTTGAGTAGTAATTAGTGAAGTTCATAAACCAGAAAACACAAAAATATTTCCTTCTAAATAAATTCATGGCACGCTGAACGATGAACGTTTGTGGTGGTTTAAACGCCCTGCAAGAATGACTAATGCTAACCCTCCTCTTAACTTATTGTTTCCTTCGGGTATTGCTCGTACTGACCTTTTGCAGGCACCATGATATCTCGAGCCAAGGAGAAGGTCAAGAAGGCATTTTCGAGAAGATCGAGAAGCTCGCGAAGTTCATCTTCTTCTGAGGATAGCATGTTGGTCGACTCCGGTCATCGTTCACATGCATCCCAGGATGAAGAAGAAATTCCCGTAGTCCCACGAAGCCGCTTCCACATCAGGATCTTGACGATGGTTAAACAAATCGTCTTCAAGAACGATTACGAGCGGCAAGCACTTGAGCTGCTGAAGAGGCAAACCTATGCCCATGCCAAGAGGTTTGAAACCCGCTTCCTCATCTCAACAGGACTTTTGCATGACATGAACCAAGCCTTCACTGCCGCCGGATGGGAGAACTTCGCCGACATCGTCGAGCCAGGTTCGCATCTCTTGACCATGGAATTTCTTATGTCTCTTACCGTTGAAGAAACAAGCACTGAAACTAAAGTTTACTTTCGGTTCTTTAACGAACAATTTGAAATGACTCTCCAACAATTTAGTGTTGCTTTGGGCTTTAATAAAAGATGCATTTTAGACCCCAACACACTTGTTGAACGTTATCAGTATGACCGTAGCTCTTGGTGGAGTGAAATTTCTAATGAACCCGTGAGTAGTAAGAACAGCATAGTCTCAATTCATAATCCTACTCTGAGGTTTCTCGCAATGTGGCTCGCCATGGTTGTGCATTCTCGCATAGACCTTCGCCTCTGCAGCTTGCCTGAGCGGCAGTGTCTGTACGCTATGGCGAACAAGATTCTCTTCTCACCCGTCTAGAGCATGCTTGCTCATTGGCAGAAGATGATTACGGCCAAAAGCCCCATCGACATAACCCCACTGGTCACACGTGTGGCGAGGTATGTCAAAGCGATGGATGGTGCGGAAGTCACCTTCTTGCCCGAGACGGAGGTATACAGATACAAGGTCAATCTTGAGCATTTTGTGCAAGGGCACATGATGCGGGAAGGGCCAGGAAATTCTCTCTTTATTTGTTACCCCGGGTACGATAGGGAGATCGAGCTTCCACGCCCGAGACTCTCTCTCTACTCGGTGAAAAGTCTAACATTGCATATGGAGAAAAGAGAACCCGCATGACGGAGTGTTGCAGGTCCACAGACGAGGAGCAGAACCCGGTGTGGGCAGGACGAAGCAGGTCCATCACGATGGACGCACCCGGTTCATGCCTCGGCACAACCGGGACCGTCCACATAGAACATGAGCTTCGAGGAGGCGTACGGGCATTACAACTATGACCCGTATTAGGCTGGCAGTAGTGGATTCGCCGGAGGACAAGGGCCGTACTACCCAGCAGGTATGCATTCGTCTTATGGTCCACAGATGGGTCCCTCATCGTCAGCACGCTTCAACAACGAGGACCCGATTCTTCGGAGCGTCACGGACCTTTTGAACCGCATCAGCACCCTTGGTACACAGCAGCATCAGATGTAGGACACGATGACACACAACACCCAGCTCACTCAGGAGAGCTGGGGGTTGACCTCCGCTTTGCAGTACGACGTGTCAAACGTCTTCATCCACCTTGGGCTCGACTATCAGCAGTCTCAGCCGTACCAGCCGTACCAGCTGCCCGAACAGAACAATGATGACGACGAGGAGGAGAACAACAATGACAATGATGAGGACAAGGATCATGATGAGGAGGACCCCGGTGAGGGAGAGCAGGACTCCGATGAGGAGGACTGAGCTTCATCGAAGCTTGGGGGGTCACACCGCCAGGTAAGTCATCGCACCCGTTCTTCCTATTCAGTAGCCATGCCAAAAAAACAAAAATAATAATAGTAGTAATCAATAAATAATTTCATAACAAAAACCCTAAAAATATTTCCATGCTTTGAATAAAATGTATATGAGTGGAAATCCGTGTGAGCTCTTATTTTGGAAATGATGAATAGTTGCTCTATTTAAACCCTGTATGTGCCACGTTTACAGCTTTTTACTCTCCTAGTACCTGAACTAGTTGGCACATAGTAGTTCCACTGAAAATCTAGTTGTGTGGAGGCATGAGTTTAATTTCTAAAGTCTAAATTTTTGCGGGGTTTGAGATAGCCCAAACCGGAATTTAAACTGCTTGCTCTAGTAGGGAACCCCTCGGAATTCTTTTAAAACTAAAATTCTGATGAAGGTTTCTCATGGTTAAAATGACCCATCCAGAGCCTTATATTGCATAAACCGTTTGAGCTATCTGAAGTTACTTTGAGTTTTGTCGAATGGTACATCCACTTCGGGAATGGTACTTGCTATCTACAGGTCTTCATCCCATAAAAATTCACCATTTGCTAGCCCAAACATAGCTGGCCTGTCAGTCACCCACTCCAGGTATTGACATCCACTTTTGCCAGCCATACTACCCCGCAATCACAATCTCAACACCACAGTTCATTCCACAAAAAAACTTCCCATTCAAAACTCCAAAGAATTCAAGATATATCAGCAAGTGAGAGTGGGGCTATCTTCTTAAAAAAAGAAAGAGAGAGAAAGAAAAGCCCACTCTCCATCCCAAAGAGCTGCGAATAATGGAGTTCAAATAAATTCAAATGGGAAGCTATCCACTTCATCCCTTCATACCCTCCAAATATCCCATGTTCCATGAGACCTGAATTTGGCTAAGTACCAACCCCGGTATGGATCACTCTTCGGCTGAGCAATACAGGTAACCAAGGTATGCATATATCTCCCTACCCATAAACTCTACATATCAGCTTTGGAGATAGGAAGAACACGGTCAGATATCTCGACCATAGGTGAGGATCATACACTTTGAGCGACTCGAGAGTATCATTGGGAAACCTGAACCTCTTTTGAGAAATTCTTGCAAAAATCCAAGCTGGGAACCTGAACAGGTAGCAGGGAACATTCCGGTGAAGGTTGTTCAGTCCAACAACTGCCCAAGACCAAGGGATGAAAAACAAATACGCCCCCATCTTCCAGAACCTTAGGTATAAGACAACTTTTCATAAGTACAAACGGGAAGAGTAATATGCTGTGCACAAGGTACCTACAAGGGGGTAAAAATTGATGCAACTCTTGATCCACTGAGCCTCAGTTCAAGCTTTGCTCAAGGACGAGCAAAAGATTAAGCTTGGGGGGGGGGGGTTGTTGACGGCTATAAATTCACATTCTAGCTGTCAACTTTCAGGAATAACATGAGCTTTACACTATGTCACATTCATATTTTATTTATTTATAATGAGTTCCATAAGTTTTGGATGAGTTTTGATTGCAGGAGCAGGTGTACCAAAAATTAGCAGAAATGGGCAAAATCCCAGGCCGGCCGGCCTGGCACCTTCAAGAACATAGCCCCGGCTTCAATCCAGTGGCAATGAGACACATCCATAAGGCTCTGAGTCGAGGGTTGGGCCACGGTTCAATTGGATACACCGAAAGGCATTAACATTGCTCCAAAGAGCCACAAGGTCGCCCAAAATCCAAAGTAATCCAGCAACCCACTTCCCTAGACAATGCACGAAGGCAGATTGAAGCATCGGCAAAACATGAGGCCGAGATGGGCCAGAGAGAGGCCGGCCGGCCTAGCACATGCAAGCGTGAAGCCAACGCAACTGTCAACTGTCTCCAGGGGAAGATCAGAGCCATTATCTAAAGGTCGGTGGCCACGTGGTGGCACCCCCAGGCCGACCGGCCTAGGGGAGGCCGGCCGGCCCCACTTGGAGGCCTCTCGGGCTGGGTCTTTGCCTGGAAGCAAAGCCCAACCATCTCAACTGCTTTCAACCGACGCTACCTGCAATACCGGCCGTGAACCGACCTTCAACACACACCATTGGAGCTCTTCTCTTTCACTTGTACTTTCTAGAGTAGGCTAGTAGCTTGGGAGTTAGAGTCGAGTCGAGCTTGCTCGGGATTCCGGAGTCGTCGGAAGTCTGGTATAGCTCTTGTAACTTTCTTTTGACATTATTAATATAAGTTATCTTCTTTACTTTTCTGAGTCAGCTTTACTTCCCGTAGTCTTTCATTTACTCAAGTCTAAGGTTCAGTTTGAGCACATAAGTTGTCCTTTAGCTTAGGCTAAGTTATCTTTCTTAGTGATCGGGAACTTATCTTACGGGTTTTCTCGCCCGGACTAGAGTATCTCAAGTTAGTGCTCTAGGTTGAGGGGGATTTCTCTCGAAGGCCTCAAGAGAAATCCTAACACCGAGTGCAGACGTGGTGTCTAACCTTAGTGTTAGCTAGAAAGTATGTTCCACCCCACGGAACCATTGTGGTAGTCGGTAGGTGGTGACAATCCTATCTATCCTTTGTATTCCACCACGTTCGGGTGTTTTCATAGCAGGAGTGCAGGTTGCCGTTGGACTCCCCTCTCATCCCTTTTGAAGTCCTTCCTCTTCCAGCCGCCGAACTAAGCTCTGCTTTCTCGAGAACTAGTTAGGTGTTTAGTCTGATCTAGGGAGGCTAGCTCGATAGTTCAGAAGTGTATCAGGAGTCTTATCTCGCTCGTTGTCCTCCCAGCTGCTACCTCTCTAAGGATTAGAATCTCTGTGCATCACTCGGTCAGAGCCTGGCCATTTATCTCACTTACCTATCTGGCTTACCCCCGTCTAGTCAGCCGATTGATCAAGCTAGTACGGTTATCATTCGATTTACGATACTCTTTACCATAGTGCTTCCCTGAGGAGAAATACAATACCCTGGAGTACTCCAAGGTTAAGTGCTACAGCGGTGATTCTGTGCGCTTGCAGAATATCTATTCTAATCGGGCATAAGAAACGCCAACACCCAGCCAGGACTTAGGGCCCGGACGCCGTGACAACTCGGCGCGTCTCCGTGACTCCACCAGCGACCCGGCTCGGGGGCTGGGCGCCACTTACGACCCGGCGTGTCTCCGTGACCCAGCCAAGGCCTTAGGGCCCGGACGCCATCACTACTCAACGCATCTCCGCGACTCCGCCAGTGACCCTGGTCGGGGGCTGGGCGCCATTTACGACCCGGTGTATCCCCGTGACCCAGCCAGGGCCTCAGGGCCTGGACGCCGGAACCACTCGGAAAGTCTTAGTGACTCAAACCATGACTTCAGGGTCAGGGAACCGAGTTGGATTCACATGTTATGGCTATTTCGAGGTAGCTAAGGACCGGTACCCTCAGGGGATCGGAGCGACAAGAACATTTGCTGAGTGCTCAGACATTCGGATTAAAAAGATTTAAAGATTAGTTCTTTGATCCTTGAAATGCTTCTCCGAAACCTTTTGAGGCTCGGGGGCTACATCCAACGGGTACGCCTAGCGGCGCATCCCGTTCTGGATCTATAACAACGACCGACATTTATAATGAGCACCGAAGGACTTCGTTCGGTACGACAAGTTCAACTCGGCCCTCCGGCGGTCGGGGGCTTGACGGAGGTAGATCTATGTACCTCCCTGCCGAGTGGGGTCCCCGTACCCGGGAGACTACACTGCTCGGTGAACTTGGCTACAACTACTCGGCGTGCAGGACTCGGCTGTACACGGATAGGATCTTCAGTAGATCAGGATGAGAGGCTCTAGCTAGAAGCCCGGATATCTAGGGATCTTAACCGACCTCCTTGCTTGTAAAACAACCCGAGCATATTTTCCTTGTACCCCTACGGCTCCTAGTCAATATAAAGGAGACGTGGGAAGACCCATAGAGAACTCTTCTTTTTCGTAGCATTCCACAAACCCTAATACAACCCTGAACACAGGACATACGGTATTACACTCATCGTGGCCCGAACCTGTCTAAGTCCCTGCGTCTTCGTGTTACCATCGAGCTCTTGGTCCTGAGATCCCCATCCTGAAACTCTACCGCCGGGTACACCCCTAGTGGACTGGCTGGAATAGCATTCCGACACATAGGTTCTGTAAGGGCATGTGAATGTTGTCTTTCTTTGATCATTAGGATCGATGGGAATTTGATGGTAACTAGAATAACCATCAAGGAAGCAAAAGTAGGAGTGATGTAGCAGGAAGTGATCCTTCTTCGTAGCCTTGTCGAGCTTTCTGTAATCGATACACATTCGCCATCCCATGATGATTCATTGTGCAACTAGCTTGTTCTTATTGTTCTCCACTACCGTCATACCTCCTTCCTTGGGCACGACCTGGACGAGACTCTCTTGCTCACTGTGTGGAATGAGATAGATGATTCCAGCATGTAGGAGCTTAAGAACCTCCTTCTTCACAACTTCCCTCATAGCATTGTTCAACCTTTGTTGGGGTTCCCTAGAAGGTGTTTTGTCTAGATCGAGAGGGATTCAGTGTGTGCAAAGAGCATGGCTAGTGCCCTTGAGATCTTGAATAGCATAGCCTAAAATAGGTTGATGCTTTTCTAGAATAGTGATGACTTGTGATATCTCCTCTTCCGAAGGTTTAACGCTCATAATCAAGGGAGGCTCTACATCACCATTCAAGAAAGCATATCTGAGCCCAGAAGTTAAGGGTTTGAGCTCGATAGGGGGTTGTGACAACTTTTCTAGCTCAGGGAGCTTGAAGGTTTCCTCAGAGTCTTCTTCCTCCTTGATGAATTCTTTAGTGTCTCTCTCGAGAGCCGATTCCGGTGAATCAAAGATAGAGAGGGCCATCAATTCCTTGGTTTGCTCCAAGATAGGGGAATCCTCCACTAAGTTGTTCATTGATCAAGTGATTGGAACGTGGAGAGATTCCTTCCCTATGTCGTGCCTCTTGACTTTGTGCATCATTAAGGATTGCCTTAATGATCAATCAAAAAATTGAAGTGGAGATATTGTAAAACATAAAAGTTTAGAATGACCTTGATTTTACTGTGCCACATGGACACATTCTTGAGTTCCCCATAGCTATTTACAAGAGATCTTGAAGATCTCCTGAGCTTTCGGTCTGTCGGGGATAAAATTTCACTACCTAAAAAGCCTAGCGCAAATTTATCTGACATGAGATTTGCTCCGACAGTGGGATTATCGAAAGATTCCATGTCCTGATTCTTGATGCGACAACCAAAACATGAGGAGGGAGAATTAATTTGAAGAGATTCCAAGGATAATTCCCCTTCTTGTACCAATTCTTTGCTCATTACAGTTGTAAACTCCTTTATGGTGTTCCAGAGGTATTCCTCCTCGGTTGGGTCCAATGGAGTGAGGGGGACTGGTGGTTGCTTCTAGTTGGAGTAGTTCAAGGTGTTCCAAGATCTTCAAAAATATTATGTTTGAAACCTTGGAGAAACTCCAGAGGTTTTGGATCTTCTTCCCCAGTGTCTCGAGTTTAAGTTCAGTTGAATCTACGGGCTGGCTTTTCAAGGGTTCAGTTGGCTTCTAGAACTTCCTCTTGATGCACCCCGGGTTCTACTGGGGATGATTCATGCACAAAGACGAAAGGGGTTCTATCCATAATCTTGTTAAGGACTTCCCAGCCTTCAGTTGGGGTTAAATGTGCAAAGGATCCACCAGAAGTGAGATCAAGTCCTGCGTAACAATGTTGAAGCAACAAATGATCGAGTAAAGACAAGTCGGGTCCTGATTGAGCTAATAAGGACAATAGGGTCCATGCTCCACCAATGGATTCCTTGTCGTTCTGGCAAAAGGTCAAAACTTCCGCTCGCAAAGTGCAAATTTGGGAACGTAGAAAGAATGCGCAACAAAATTGATCCTCAGCTCAACCCAATTTTCGTTCACGAATCCTACGATGCGAGAGTAGCATTGCTTCGCTTCCTCAACATGAGAGAAGCAAAACAACTTTCATTTAAGAGTTTCATTTGTCATGCCCAAAATTTCAAAAAAGAGCACACTTGCTCAAATTTGCGCAGATAGTGATAGGAATTTCTACAATCCCTACCTGGAAAGGAATTTTCATGAACTACGGCTATAAGACTAGAGCTGAGTTCATAACTGGTCGAGAGAATTGGATCAAGTGAAGATGGTGGCTCATAGAACTCGCTCTTAGGTATGGAGAGCTGATGAAGGGATAGTTGCTACATGGATAGCAGGGGGGGTAAAGGTAGAATCAAAGAAAAGGAAAAGATATGAGGACGAACTGAGTCCGAAAATAATGTAGCTGTCGTTCCCTAGCAACGACACCAAAAAGCTTATTGCTATTTTTGAGCGTAACAAAAGAATCCGTAAGCGCATGGATACTATTGTACCTTCACCCTGGAGTATTTTGGGGTATTGCATCCACTGAGGAACTTGAGTACACTCTCTAAGGTTCAGATTCATCCAAGAATACAACACCGGTAGGATCATAAGTAGAGAGGATTTCCTAAGGTTTAGAATTTAAGGTAAGATAGATCTAGCTTAACTGTTTACTTCGGGCTATCAGCTTCCCATAGATAAAACTAGTGAGTTCTGATTATAAGGCTACTGCTGTATACACAAACGTGGAGGATTTCAATGGCACCAAACAGGGCTATCACCACTTGCATGCTACCTCTACAAATCATGGGGTGAGACAACAATCTTTTACAAACTCTAGCCTCGGCCAAGAACAACAATCTCTATCAGGACTCTTAGACTAGTGCTATCAACTAATACTACTGAAAAATCGATCTAGTAAAAACCGAGGAACTAAAATTAAACTTAAATTAAATTACTAATACACTGAGAAGACCATGAATACTTACTATGATTGATAAGCATCCATCGAGATACAAGCGGGAGAAGAGTGCCAACAAACCCGGCACTTCCACGACTTCTCCTCACTCTCTTCCTATTTTCCTACACCTCTAGGTAGCCTAAGAAACTAGAAGAGAGCTCTCAAGGTCAAGATAAAGAAATGAATAATGGATGTGGTGTGTTGTGTGTGTTCTGTTTCTCCCCCTCCTCATATTTGTAGGAGGGAGCCAGGGATCTTCTGCCACGAACGGGAGCTAAAGCCTACCCAAACTGCCTTCCTACACCAATGAGGAGCCTACACATGGATGGGGAAGGGCGGTGGACGCCTAGCTGAGTCGGTCGATCGGCTTGGTCGGCTGACCAAGGTTCGGCTCCAACCAACCTTTCCCTTGGCCGGGATGCTGACTTGTGGGCCCTCTTTCCTTTGTCATGTGGCTTGGCACTTGGCTATATTGGTTTCTAGCTCTAGTGAGCCCTTTGGTTCATGTGACGACAAGTGTCGTTGCTCTGATTGGTCGGAAGTTCAAACCTTGGATCATGTCTTGCCACTTATCTACAAATTTGACTTAAACTCACCTACACACAATTTCAAACCAGCATATGTGGATTTCGTTATCCTGTGCTAGCATTTATTCCCTATTATGCATGGTTTTGGTGCAGGATTTGACAGTCAAAATAGGTCAAAATAGACCATCAACAATGGCTTTCCGGCAACCTATAGTCAATGTTGCCTCAATCACACACGCACCAACTATTTGTTGATGTTTAGTAATGTCATCACTAGGATTGTTAATCCATAGCAATGGCGCCAAAAAATGTCTCAGGTATTTTTCACGTCATGACTAAATTCGCAAGTGCACAGAATATCGTTGTAGCATTTTACCTAGGAGTATTCTAGGGGTGTCATTTATAGTTCTGCAGGGAAGGCGGCGGTTAAGGAATAAGTAAATTTAATGATTGAATCTTGGTTGAATATTTAATTGCATAAATAGGGAGATAAATATATGGATTAGGTAGTGTGACACACAAGTTTGTCATGCTCATTATTAAGATATGACTAAGGCAAGGAGAAAGAAAGAAGATAGTTGTCCGATTTTATATACTCTAAGATTAATATACAACTTATATTATACACATTTATGCCATACACATGATTATTCCCTAGTTCTAGGGTACCAGGCACTACCGAGAGACCACACATGTATGAAGATAAAACTGTGTAACCATCACGACTACTTTATGGACCTCCTACACCCTAATCAAACACAGAGGATTATAGTGACTAGACAGGGCTGTCAGCACTTGCTGGCTACCTCCACAAATTGTGGTAAAGGGCGACGTCCAGTGGCACCTAATTAACCTAGACACAATGTCTATATTAATAAGTGATACCCTAGTATCCTGCATGGAACCCCCACCCTCTGGATGGACAGACATCTTACTAGAGCAAACATAAGAATACCGGCACTGGTGTCGTCACACTAGAGTTACTTATCTAATCATGCAAGGTATAAAGTATGAACATAAACTAATCTTGAAATACATGTCTGACACACCGCAGAGTGCAAGTCATGTTACAAATATCCGATAATTACAAAGGAAAGTAAGAGCTAGACCCATACCGATTTCCTAAACAACCTCTGGGACCCAAATACCAGCTAATTCAGCCTGAACTTTACTAGCCTATGGAAAGAGCAAGAGAGAAATGAGAGAATGAGCACTTCGTGTGTGTTTCTCCATTTGAGCACCCCCCCTCTCATGTTTATAGATGGGAGCCATGGGGTGCATTGCCAAGAACTTCGACTCCAGCACCTTGAACTAACATTGACAGCCAATGGAGAGCTGCCATGTTGAAGATGAAGGTCGGTGGAGCTAACCTTGGTACAACTAAACTCCTACTTCGACCGACCGTAGTTAAGCTCCAAATGACCTTAGCCATTGCTGAGTGGATGAAAAGTGGGTCCTCTTGTCAGATGTAGGTGTGTCAGTCTTGTCATATGATGGTTGCTCCTGCTGATAGGCCCTTCAATCCGTGTGAGCCAGAATAACGCACTATGATTGGTCGACGTGTTTTGCTTGGATCATGGGGATGCTTGTAGCCTGCATTTCTACACAATTTCTAGCATTGAATATTTTCCAAGGCATTTTTGTTTTTTCGCATTATTTAGATAAGTATGTGTGTAAGAAATGCAAACAGTCTTGATTTTCTGATCAAATTGTCACTTAAAAATGGTCTGTATCGAGCGTTAATAAGATCCCCTAAGTTGTCCTTTGCCCATCCAAAGCAATGCAGAACATAAATTAGGTTGCTTATCAGAAAATCACCTCTGAATCTTACTTGTTGTCGTATCATAATGTGCTGCAAAGTTATTCCTTAGAAGTTTAAATAAGTTGGCATACATACCTTTGCCTTTACTCATTAGTCATCTGTGGGGCTTTTAGCTTGTCCTCATCTTGAGATTTTGAGAGTTAGAACAATATTCATTGTTGTAACGAACATGGCCCCATTTAGGCCATTTCGAGTGATTTTGGTGATCGAGTGACAACGCAATCAATGGGACTAATGAGTTTTGCAAGATCATATTTGTAGGATTCTTTAGGTCCCTTGGATAGAGTCCAAATCATATCCGAGATGTCCAATGCACCGTCGAGACGTCCAATGCACCGTCGAGACGTCCAATTCATCGTCGAGATGCCCAATTCATCGACGAGATGTCCAAACCACCCTCGAGATATCAAGTCGCAGTGAAAAAGCAGAGATAGAATATATTTGGAGTGTCCAAATGACCGCTGCGACGAGTTAGACAAGTGCAACAAAGAAACAGGAAAAACACAAAGAATGCGGATATGATTAAGATATTCTCGGATACGAATATATGAGCTAACGTTTAGTTATTTTCTTTATTGGTAGTTTAAGATTACAAAATCATTATACATGTACAAACTAAAGTATAATAATATAATAAAGATAGCTAGGTAAAAATAGCTTATTCATCACTAAATATGTTAATAAATAAATACATAAAATAAAATTAGAAATAAAAATATATTGCAATAAACATATAAATTATTTTTATTATATATAAATAAAAATATAAAGAGTAATTTCAAGATAAAACAAGAATATTTAAAAGTAAATTCAATCTTTTATATCCTTATTATAAAAAATAATAATATGGGTTGAATATAAATTTTAAATATTTTTGAATGAAAATAAATACGGATAGTGTCGAATATTGTCGAATACGGATGTGAAATCAGATAGAGAAAATCAATAAAAATCGGATTCGGATGTATCCACTTCACTGCCACATTAAATTCGAATACGGATATGGATATCCATATTGATTTTTAAACAGATACGGATGTTGGATAATTTGGATATCTCCTATCTATTTCCCATCCTTACAGGCAGAAAGTAGTCATACAATCAAAATCAAGATGTGCACGTGTGTGGATGGATGGATGGTGGTATGACTACTCTTTTTTGAATGACCCTTCTCTCCTTCGGCATTCCTCCTTTTTATTATTTGTTTTTTGGACATGGCCACCCCCTCTTCTCTCTCTCTCTCTCTCTCTCTCTCTCTCTCTCTCTCTCTCTCTCTCTCTCTCTTTCTCTCTCTCTCTTTGGGGTCATGCTTCATGGCATGCCCTTTTTCTAAGGATAACCATGTCTACACGTTTTCTTTTTCAGGGGTATTCTGGAGATAGATCATCAAACACATGAAGCAATTATTCTGTGGAATTGTGGATGATGCTACTTTCCTATGTAGGAATTTTGCAAGTGGAAGTGGAAGTGTACATGATATTGATCAAGAGAGCATGAATAGAATCTCACTAGGGTCACAACAATTTGACAAAACTCAATGACATAGAAAGTAGCATATGTATAGGTTTTCAATGTTTGTATGTCATATGGCTCTATTAGGTATTTATCATCATTAAGAACCTTATCATCTGTTTTTATTTTTCAAACAACTCTCCAGAATTCATGCATCACTTATAATGAGATTGTAAAGCTCCATTTACCATAACTAGTCTCACAACAACTTAGACTCAGATTTAGCATTCGCAACCACAAGAGTTTCCAGTTCATGGCAAGGGGTTTAAATTAGCTAGCAAACTCAAAATTTAAGAGAACATTAAGTTGTGGATATGGCATAACAGTAAGCAGAGCAGAGAAACTTTCATCATTTCAACTCTAGAGAAGTTAAAACATTCTTACCGCGCACATAAAACTGAAAATAAAGCAGATAAATATTTTTTTATAGGTTTTATTTTTTTATTGAAAGTATTAAAGGATACAATTGACATGGAAGACAGAGCCTCCCCTCAAGCTAGCTCTTGGTTTAAGGTCTGATGAGCAGGACCTTCTCCATACTTAATCAGGTTGAGGTTGAACCATCTGTACCTGGAGAAGTAGTTGAGGATGTCGATGTCTTTTTCTTTCGCCACACCTTCTTGGTTTTCTTTGGTGTTGCAGGTGGTGTAGGAGACGGATCCTCAGATGGGAAGCTATGGATTTCCCAATCTTCCCATGATAGTTTCATCAAGAGACTGTGAATTTCCCAATTTTTCCATGTTGGTTTAGCCCTTAATCCTTGCACTTCAGCATCTTCATGAATCAGGTACGTTTGTTCCTTTCTGTTTTGAAACCTTAAATTCATGTTTCTTCCCCTGATGCGGAGGCTGATTTTTTGTGCTCTAATATCAATCCTACCCTTGGCATCTCTTAGGAATGGTTGCCTAAGAATGAGAAATATTCCCAAGTCGCCCTCCATTTCAATGACTACGAAGTCTGCGAGTATGAATGAATCCTTGACTTGTACCAGGAGATTCTTCACTATCCCCACTGGATATCGTATCGTCGAATCGACCAACTACATGCACATGAGGGTAGGAAAAAGAGCCGGATAACTTTTCTTTTCAAACTTTACCTTGGGTATGATGTTGACACTTGTTCCATTCTCACACAGGGCCTGTTTGAAGTAGCAACGTATATCTAGCAACTGAAAATTGGGGTTCCAGGATCCTCGTTCATTGTTCCTACTAGTTCACCCCATGAATTCTTCCTTGGGCACATGAGCTTCTCTGCATAATTAGAAAAATATGACCCACAAGATGGCTTAGCCCATATGCAGGTCACGACATTAACGCTTTGTAGGGTAGGTTTGGGTTGTCCTAGAATCTTCTCTATTTCAATAGAGGGAACAAAAGCAACCAGCTTAGCTAATTGAGTTTCAGACATTCTGTTATAACTCTGCTGGCTCTTGCGGAGGATGCCAGCCATCTTAGTTTGAATGGTCTCCAATGACTTGTCATTGGCGGCGAGCTTCTTTTGAATTAATTCATTGATATTTGCTTGGGCAAGGACAAGGTCTCTCAAGGTTGGCTAGTAAGGATTAAAAGAATTTGAATTACCAATACCTCCTTGGTAGTATGGGCGTGGCTGGTTCCACCCCTGACCTCCTTGCGGATGAAACCCGTTATCCTTGTTCATGCACACGACTTCCTCTTGGGTTTCGGGGCAATCATTCCCCGAATGTCTGGTGTTCCGCAAATCTCACGCGTCATGCGAGCGTCCAATCTTAAATTAGTTGTAATTAAGCCTTGTCTAAGGGATAATCCTAAATTTTCTTGAGGATGAGATCAACCTTTGCAGTGAGCATGTCCGTCTCCTTGCTTGTGTGCCTACCCCACTGATGTGACTAGAGGCGATCATCGCTCCATCCTTCGTTGGACACCATCTTCTCAAACAAGGCAGTAGCTCTTTCAATGGTTAGCGAGAAGAAGGCTCCTCCTGCAGCAGTTCCTACATGGGCACATTTTGTTAGAGTCAGCCCGTTGTAGAAGTTCTGAAGAATGAGCCAATTGTGCAAACCGTGGTGCGGACAAGTCTGGATGTACTCCTGAAGCCTCTCCCAAGCTTCAAGAATGGTCTCATTGGACGCATGCTGGAACCTCAAAAATCTTCAGCGAAGTGCATTAGTCTTGTTCGTCGGGAAGAATTTGGCGAGGAATGCCTTGGTGCATTTATCCCAGGTGTTCACTACACTTCTGTTGGCATAGAACCACTGTTTCGCTCTCCCAAGAAGAGAGAACAGAGACAGTCGAAGACGGATTGCATCTTGTGTGACTCCCTTGACCACAAAAGTACTACAAAGCTCTAGGAACTGCTGGAGATAAGCGCCGGTATCCTCGTTGGCCTTGCCATAGAATGGGCTGGTCTGCACCATCGTGATAAGACATGTTTTAATCTTAAAATGTTCTCCTCCTGTGTTGACCTCGGGCCCAACGGGCACGGTCGACAGAGGGAGCGGAGAATCCACGGAGCATCTTCTAGGCCATAATGTTGGAAGTTAATGGCACAGTAGTGACTGGTTTGATTGTCTAGAGTGAGATCTGAGGAGGTATGACACGAGGTAGCACTCTTCTCAAAAGTGACTCCAATTTTGAGTGAAATTTTGTGGTAGATCGAAACCGGTCATACACTACCCTATTTTCACATCAAAGAAAACACAAAGCCAAGTGAACTTATATAGAAAATGAATACCAACTAAGATATTGATCAAAACACTACTACAAAAACGATTTGTAGGAACGCCTCGACTTTTTTCAGAGGCGGACCAAATTTCACCCATTGGTACATATAGCGTGGGGTTACTGTAGCATCCGACCCGCCCCTTGAAAACATTTTTAGGGGTGGGTCACCCTCTCACCCGCTCCTACAAATGCTACCATTTTTAGGGGTGGTTCATGGTGTCATCCGCCCCTAAAAAGAGCATTTCTAGGGGCGGGTGATGCCATGAACTGCCCCTAAAAATGGTGGCATTTGTAGGGGCAGGTCATGGCCTCTCCCGTTCCTACAAATCCATTTTTAGGGGCGGGTGATGGCATGGCCCGCCATATAAATGGTTCGATGCAAAAAAGATTCATAACTTTTTCATATGATCTCGGATCAAGTCAAACTTTATACCAAAATTGTAGAGAGTTACGAGATCTCAAACTTTGTAGTTGACAACTTTTTCATTTAAGGTCATCTAATTGTCCAAAAAATTATTTTAAGTTCTCCAATAGCTATAACTATATAGTATCTCATACTTTGAAGTTTCCACAATCTTAACCTTTATATACACTAAAATATACTTGGCATATTTTTTTATATTTCTATAGTTCACAATAACCATAGTGTAGAAGTTTCACATTTTTTTAATTAGTTTTGCTATATGTAAACAATTAAATAAATTTTTAGATAAAATAGAAAAATATTTTTAGGGGCGGGTGGTGGCATCACCCGCCCCTAAAAATGATTTGTAGGAACGGATGATGGCGTCACCCATCCCTACAAATCAATTTCAGAATTAATATAAAATAATAACATACCCTATAGAGTCACAAGTGATTGTGCAGTGTGGTGGTAAGGAAGGTACATGCGAGGCTTGAGGTAGACGGTTCAAATCCCGATTTACGCACGTGTGCATATCTCGTCAAAAGAATTGTAACTCGGTAGGAGCGGACCTTGTGGTGGTGGCCTGTTAGTAGGGATATTTTCTTTTATGTTCTGGAAAATGTTTTGTAGGGGCGGGTCATGGCCTCACCCGCCCCTACAAATTGATTTGTAGGGGCGGTTATATTACCTGTCCCTACAAATTCGATTTTTTTCTGCGAAAACTAGGGGCGGGTATCATGTCCTCCCCTAAAAATAGGTTTTTACCCGCCCCTAAAAATTGTTTTTGTAGTAGTGTAAACTTTGCTTATTAAATTAACCAATGCCTTCCCCGGTAACGGCACCAAAATGCTTGTTGATGTTTAGTAGCATCATCACTACGATTGTTAGTCATAAGTAATGACACCAAAAAAATGTCTCGGGTATTTCTTACATCATGAATGAATCCACAAGCGCATGGAATACCTCCGGAGTCCTTTATCCACGAGTATTATAGGAGTGTCAAATCATGTTACGAGTATTCTAGTAGGGATATTTTGTTTTATGTTCTGGAAAATGTTTTGTAGGGGCGAGTCATGGCCTCACCCGCCCCTACAAATCGATTTGTAGAGGAGGTTATATTACCCGTCCCTACAAATTCGATTTTTTTGTGAAAACTAGGGGCGGGTATCACATCCTCCCCTAAAAATAGGTTTTTACCCGCCCCTAAAAATTGTTTTTGTAGTAGTGTAAACTTTGCTTATTAAATTAACCAATGACTTCCCCGGTAACGGCACCAAAATGCTTGTTGATGTTTAGTAGCATCATCACTACGATTGTTAGTCCTAAGTAATGACGCCAAAAAAATGTCTCGGGTATTTCTTACATCATGAATGAATCCACAAGCTCATGGAATACCGCCGGAGTCTTTTATCCACGAGTATTCTAGGAGTGTCAAATCATGTTACGAGTATTCTAGTAGGGATATTTTGTTTTATGTTCTGGAAAATGTTTTGTAGGGGCGGGTCATGGCCTCACCCGCCCCTACAAATCGATTTGTAGGGGCGGTTATATTACTCGTCCCTACAAATTCTATTTTTTTCTGTGAAAACTAGGGGTGGGTATCACGTCCTCCCCTAAAAATAGGTTTTTACCCGCCCCTAAAAATTGTTTTTGTAGTAGTGTAAACTTTGCTTATTAAATTAACCAATGCCTTCCCTGGTAACGGCACCAAAATGCTTGTTGATGTTTAGTAGCATCATCACTACGATTGTTAGTCCTAAGTAATGACGCCAAAAAAATGTCTCGGGTATTTCTTACATCATGAATGAATCCACAAGCGCATGGAATACCGCCGGAGTCTTTTATCCACGAGTATTCTAGGAGTGTCAAATCATGTTACGAGTATTTTGGTAGGGATATTTTCTTTTATGTTCTAGAAAATGTCTTGTAGGGGCGGGTCATGGCCTCACCCGCCCCTACAAATCGATTTGTAGGGGTGGTTATATTACCGTCCCTACAAATTCGATTTTTTTTCTGCCAAAACTAGAGGCGGGTATCACGTCCTCCCCTAAAAATAGGTTTTTACCCGCCCCTAAAAATTATTTTTGTAGTAGTGTAAACTTTGCTTATTAAATTAACCAATGCCTTCCCCGGTAACGGCACCAAAATGCTTGTTGATGTTTAGTAGCATCATCACTACGATTGTTAGTCCTAAGTAATGAACGGCATATATAACTTGTGACTAGCATAATTTTTAAATCAACGGCATATATAACTTGTGACTAGCATGAAAAAATTATAACCGCACACTTGCACAGTATTTTAAGGTAGGATCAAATTTAGAGTGAAACGCCCATAGGAAACCCACATCGCGTATAGTTTCAATGCTACATGTCTATATGCTCAATTATTAAAGAAAACGTAGAGCAAAGTAACTATATGAGACAATTTTATCAAACAGCAAGGGAGAAAAGACAAACATAATTAAAGGATCAATCCTAGTCATAGACACCAATGAACTGTTGTCCGTTTCTTTCAGAACCCAACAAGTTCTGTTACCTATAGATATATAGTGGGGGAAATGAGCTTTGAGTAGTCAGAGATAGAGTAGTGGAAACGTCAGCTTGAGTGTCCCTCACTCTACACCTTCTGCACATTTGGACGATGCAAAAACTACTTTTAAGCATAAGTGCCGTGTTAACAGAGCATTATGGCATGAAAAGCCAAATAAACTAAAACAGAAGACGGAAGATGTACATGATAAGATGAACCATGGGTTAACTTCACGCTAGGCCTCAAATTCCCTAGGTCTTATAAGGCTATAATTGTCCTCATTCCATCACTATTATCACCATCACCAAATCACAAAAACACTCTCTATCTTCACTAGACTATAGCCCAGTAGTCACCTGCACGACTGCACTCCTACAGCCGTGTAGTGCTGCCTCAATCACACACGCACCAGTTGGTTGTTGACGTTTAGCCGTGTCATCACTAGGACTGCTAGTCCTTAGCAATGGCACTAAAAAAATATCTCGGGTATTTCTTACATCACGAATGAATCCGCAAGCGAACGGAAAACCGCTCTAGTATTTTACCTAGTAGTATTTCAGGGGTGTCATTTATATTTCCGCAGGAAAGACGACAATTAAGGAATAAGTAAGTTTAATGATCAAATCTTGGTTGAATATTCAATTGTATAAATAGAGGTAAGAAAAATATATGGATTAGGTAGTGTGACAAACAAATTTGTTATGCTCATATTCAAGATATACTATACACATGATTATCCCCAGTTGTAGGCAACCAGTTATTACTGGGAGACCGCACATGGCTGAAGATAAAATTGTCTAACCATCACGGCTACTTTATGGATTTCCTACCCCATAAACGAACGTGAAAGATTACAGTGACCAAACAGAGCTATCACCACCTGCTAACTATCTCTACAAATCATAGTAAATAGCGACATCCAGTAACATTTAATTAACCTAGACACCATGTCTATATTAATAAGTGATAATCTAGTATTCCGCATGGAGCCCCCACCCTCCAGATGGATAAACATCATACTAGAGCAAACATAAGAATACTGGAACCGGTGTTGTGGCACTAGAGTTACTCATCAAGTATAAAGTGTGAACATGAACTAATTATGAAATACATGTCTGACACCAAAGAATATAAGTTATGCGAATATATAAATATAGAAGATATGACTATTACAATATACGAGAATTACAAAGGGAAGTAAGAGCTAAACCCATATCGAACTCATGAGCAACCTCGGGGATCTGATAACTAGCTACTTCAGCCTAAACTCCACTAGCCTATGGACTAAGCAGGAGAAATGAGTGAATGAGCACTTGGTGTGTGTCTACATTTGAGTCCCCCCCCCTCCTATTTATAGATGGGAGCCATGGGGTCTACGGCAAAGAACTTCAGCTCCTGCACCTTGAACTGATGTTGCGAGCCAATGGAGAGCTCCCGAACCCTAGTTAGCCTCCAACCGACCTTAGTCTTTGCTGACTGGCTAACCAATGGTCCCTCTTGTCAGTTGTAGGTGTGCCCGCCTTGTTCTAAGTTGGTTGCACCTGCTGATTGGCCTTCGATCCGTGCGAGCCTGAATAACGCGCTCTGATGGGTCAATGTATTTTGCCTTGGATCATGGGGTGCTAGTAGCCTGTATTTCTGCTCAATTTTCAGCAATGCAATTTTCCAAGGCATGTTCGGTTTTTGGCATGATTTAGATCAGTATGCGTGTAAAAAATCCAAATTTTCTTGACTTTCTGATCAAATTGTCGCTTAAAAATGGTCTATGTCGAGCGTCAATACTGGTTTCATGTCTAGACCAACTGATGAGGAAATCATCCTGCGCTACCTTTGGCCTCGCACGGTGAATGCGCCAATCCCATCATCATTTATCATAGATGCGGACATTCTTAGCCACAATCTATGGTAGCTACTCCCAGGTCGTCTCCACATACACAAACCTTTTTTTCTCAAGAAACAAATACATTTGTTTATTCTAATTTCAATTCATTATTGTTTCCTGCTGCAACCAGATCTTTGGATGGCTAAATAGTACCTGCATGTTTTCTTGCATTTTTCACAAACACAGAGGAAATCACGGAGAAGTATTTTTTTCTCTCTCGAAGGGTTTAAGGTTGCCACTTGGAAACCAATGAAATCGTTCTGCAGGTGATGGGGACGGGGAGACATCAGGCAAGGACGTGGCGATCAGGAGTACAGCCTTGTTGGAGCCGGCCTCACACTGAAATGACTCAATTTTCGAAAGGAGAACCCGACTCCTTGTATTGTTATGATAATCCCTCGACAAGTATAGTAGCTATTACATATAGAATGCATGCAATTGCATATCATAGCCATACAACACTTTTAAAATATAATATTGATTTAATTACACAATCCAGATGATTGTATTATGTGTTTCCTGGTACAAGCCCTTTCGGCTAAAGGGTCAAACAAAAAACGGAAGTAGTAGCTAAGCTTCTGGGCATCCTTCATCTTGGTGTCTCTCCTCCACAGGCAAACTTAGCATGGGTCATCGTAGTTGCATCCATCATCATCGGGCTTGATCTTCAAGTCGGATCCTGTATCTACGAAATTATCCCCAAGGACGAGATAGGTAAATGTCACCATCCGTGTGCAAGCTTTGAGTGGAAAGGGTACAAAAAGTAGCCAAAGGAATAAGTTGGGGTTTTTCTACGCAAGTAATAAGCAAGATTATATCAACATACAAACACCTCAACACGGGCCATTCCAGCATCCCAGACTCCCGGTTAACACACATACCTTCCAAACCATAAAGTTGGTGCATGAACTCCCTCTCCTTGCACCTTAGCTTCCCCAGGCAAGGGAAATCATCAGAGGGAGGTAGAAGATAAGTAACAATACACTACGCTGGAAAATAATAATTTTTAAGGTTTGATTGATTTATTATGAATTTTTGAAGTTTAAAATAATTTCTAATATTATTAAATGATTTTTGGTTAAACAATAAATACAACAGTGACACGTGGCAGCCTTGTTGACGGTCCTTAAGTCATAAAATTAACCGTCAACTCCTGCAGCATTTCATAAAATTTCATCACCAAACTTAGATATATGGCTTATAGCTAACCGAATGCCACAACTTTTGTTGAATTGTGATCTGCAGACACCCACAGTTGAAATACAGAGGAAAACACAAGTCAATGTAGAACAAATGCATGAATGATGCAGTCCTGCCACTACTACAATTCTGGATTTTGCGAGGCACTTTCAAAAGGACTCTGAGGCGGACATAAAAAACAAACACCACAGTTAATGCCCATCATTAACAGAGGCGGACATTTTTTATTAACTGAGGCGGCTATGAAAACCGCCTCAGTAAATTGATTAACAGAGGCGGTCATGTGTAACGTGACCGCCTCTGTTAATCGGGGTATTTTCAGAGGCGAGCATACGTAATGTGACCGCCTCAATTAATGGGCCGAGCCCATTAAAAATCCATACCCAGCCTAACCCTAACCCATCTCTCTCCCCCACTCTCTCCATCACACTCTCTCTCTCCCAAACGGCATTGGCAGTGGATCCATCTCTCCCCATCACTCTCTCCCTCCCTCCCCCCTCTCTCTCTCCCGAACGGCACTGGAGGCAGCGAATCCGGCTGGCCGGCCGGCCCAGCGGTCGGCGGGGTGCGCTGCGGGCTCGGTGGGGCGCGCGGAGGGCTCAGTGGCACTCTGCGGGGTGCGCCGGCCTTCCCCAACGCGAGCGGCACGGAGGTCGCACGGAGAGGCGTCCGCGTTCAGGTGGCCTTGCAGGGGCGGCCGCGCGGCAGTGGGCGGCCGGATCTGGCGGTGTCGGGCCTGGATCTGGCGGCCGTCGGCGCTGCGGGCGGTGGTGTGGCGTGCTGCGGGTGGCCGCCCTGCGGACGGCTGCACTGCGGGCGGCGGCGCGGCAGCCTGCAAGCGTGCGGCGGCGACGCGGCTGGCTGCAGGCGGCCGGCAGTGGGCGGCAGCGCGGCAAGCGGCCGGCAGATGGGCTCGACCGGGCCCGTGATAGGTTCGGCGGGCCTGTCTCGGGTTTTTCTTTTTTAATTATTTTTTATTTGATTAACTGAGGCGTGCAAAAAATACCTCCGAAAATGTTGTATTTACACTGACTATAGCTCGGAGGCGTTTCCAAAAAATACCTCTGAAAATAAAAAATACACGCCTCTGAAAATAAAAAATATAGTAGTCTGCGTTTCACTTACAAGAAGGGCCCACAAACCATAGGAAACGGGCACGCCAAGGCACATGTACCCAAGGGATAAGACCAGGACCCACCTGTCAGCCAGCAAGAGGAAGGAGGTCCTGGGGAGTGCCATCTGGGCTCGGCCGACCCCTGGGGTTGCCCGAACCAAGACGAGCTCCCGTCCAGGTGCAGCTTGGTGTGGGATTTTATCTTATCCTCCATAAGTTGATGCCCATGTGCTTCCATATTAGTTTTGGCAGGAAACTGACCTTCTTGATCTATCAAAGGGGCCTCCCTGACTCCGTCATTCACCATCCATTCATTCAACACACTTTGGAAGAAGAAGAAGAGTAGAGAGGCTCCACCACTTGTATCCTTAGCTTAGGGAGTGTGTGAAGGAGCGAGTGCGGAGAAGAGCCGGACTTGTCGGCGTCTTTTCATCTTTGTACCTTGATGGATGCGAGGCACTTGAGTAAGTATCCGATTTCATCTAATCATGAGTTCTTAGTAAAGTTATTCTTTTGTCTTCATTCATTTATGGGATCATCATTGGTTCTAGTAGCGGATACTCTAGAAGAGGGCCCCTAATAAAGACGGGATAATCTTGCTCGACTCTAGTATTAGTCGACAGCATAGACGTGGTGTCTAGGCCTTAGAATACCTTTGTTTTCTCTGAGTCTCATGTTCTATAGGGGTAGATGGCAGGTGGTGACAACCCAGTTCATTCACTACGAAGCTCCTTCGTAGTTAATGCACTCCCCCACGTTCGGGCTTGGTTAATAGAGCTGATACCGAAATCGCTTGACAAACAACGAGAGTGCCGGTGCCCGAAGGAAACGAGTGAGAACCCAAGTCTATCTTTCCTTTAACCTATCCTTTAGAATAGAACCACACTACCCTTTTTCTTGTCTATCTCTTATCTTTCATAGGACAATCTAGCTAGAAGACAGTTACACCTCCGTTCCCATGGAAATCACGATAACCTGAATACTCAATGGTGAAGTGCTACATTGATATTTTTGTGCGCTTGCGGACTTCTCTGTAAGAGTTAAGAAATATCAACAAGCCTCTAGGTGTGCCATGGGTCCTATTGATGTCAGCGTTGACAGACGCTGAGCGGTCGATGATTAAATGGGTTAGTATTGTTCGCGGGTAAGTAGGTCCCACACATTAGTCAGAAAGGATCACTGACAGGTTGGGACTACCTATCATCTCTATTAAAAGAAAAGGGATGGGACCACAGCTTGGTTAGTTGGCCGGAAGCCATTGGGTCGGCTCGGTCTGGCCCACAATGGCTCGGCTGGTTTGCTGGGCTGCTTAGCCTGCCATTAGCAGGCTGGATTATTTTTAGATTGGACTAACAGGGTCAGCTTGGGAGTTTATCTTGGTCTGCAGCTAGTAGGCCGACTTGTGCATGTGGCTGTATAAACGGGCCGACTCGGCCTGTGGCTAGCAGGCCGACTCGATGGGCAGCCCAGCTAGGGATTTGCTCGGCCATTTGGCTATCCGACCAGTTCGTGGCCCGGGCCTCTCTCCTCCCTCTATTGTTCCACTAACATGCTTGGCCCACGCATCGGCTCTCTCTCTCTCTCCCTCCCTTCTCTCTGGGGCTAGTGGGGCAAGTGTGTTAGTGGTTCACCAGATTTGGTGTGCCCACACGGATCCGATGCGGTCTGATGTGTGTGTGGGCGTGCATGTGTGATCATGTGTCTATGTGTTTGTGGTGTTGTGCTCAAGGAAATGCCCGAAAGGGCTTTCCTCATGTGGTGCCCCGCATGGTTCTGGGATTCGGACCGAATGGGCCGAATTTCGGTGAGATTCGTCTATTTCGGCCCAGCCCGAGACAACATTGAACCGGTCAAAAAAATTCGGCCCTATTTGAATTTTTAGCCCGGCCCATGATCTAGAGCAGCCCACAAGTGCCTCCTCTATGTATAAAATCAAGAACCCTACCCAGGAAACCCTAGACATTTAATTTTTTCTCTTCTCTCCTCCCTAGTCACCTGATGGCGGCGGCCGCGTCTATCCAACTCCAAGTCTCCAACCCACACAAATGCGGAGGCGTGGATCTTCCCGTCGGCCTTCTCTCAGTCCTCTCTTATCCTTTTCCTGGTTCCGGCACCACTTTCTCCGCTCGCTCCCCATTCCGCTCACTATCTTCTCTCCAATCAGCTCTCGATCTGTTTTGCTATTAGACTGGTACATAGCTTTTTTGTTAGTGACGATAGATGCTTCTACAAGAGTTCTAGCGCCATGGGCCACGGCCGGCACCAGCATCTGATATTTATTTAGTGCGATGCGGATCATTTTGTATGTATAACATCGTATAGATCGACATGACAAAGGTGTTGTTTATATTTTTTTTTCTTCACTGATTAGTTGCAAGCATTTCTACCGAGGTTTAATGCTTCATTGGTTTCCTAGTTATTGCAAAAATCTTTGTGAGTCACAAGGCAAACTCTGATGTATGTTAAAATTCGGTCGAATTTCAACCAAAATTTGTCAAAATATGATTTTTTGACCGGTCAACTCAACTGAATCCCGGTCCGAATTTTCCGAATTTTGCCCATTTTGGTAGGCTCCGAATTTTGTTGGCTTTTGGATCCCAGAACCTTGGTGCCCCGACGTCGCAAAAGTGGCGCGTCAGTGGCGAGGTGGAACGTCAGGCAGGGTACATTGGCAAGGCTGGCAAGGCTTAGCTCGGTTTTTTGTGTGCCCACGCAGTTGGGGTGCACGGCGGTCGCACCACGGCGAGGTCGTGGTGAGGTGAAGGTGAGGCTAAACTGTGGCCTTTCGGTCATGGTTGAGCATGGCATGTGCGTGCGGGGTGGTCTGGTTTAGCTTCACAGGGTCCGTGGCAAGACAAGTGCGGAAGACATCGAGGAATGGCAGAGCGGCAGGATGGTTCAGCATGGGCATGACATGAGTGGAGCAGAGGTGGCACATGGCAAGTGAAAAAGCTCGGCTCCGACATGGTCATAGAGAGCTAGGGGCTGGCACCAAGAAATGTAGGGGCGAGGCTTTTGGGCAGATTGGTTTGCACGCGCATGAATATTTGCCAAGGCCATGGCCGTTGCGTGGCCACAACATATGCCAGTCAGGCGGCGGCGACCTAACAGTGGATTCAAAGAAGACAAAGGATGGAGAAGGGATAAGTCGTGGCCGTGGTAGGACGAGGCAGTGCCGTGCAGCGCAGCTGCGGCGTCGAGGTCCCGAAGCTGCGGCGTCGGTGGGCCTTGGCTCGGGCGGCGTTTCATTGGGGCAGATACTCCTCCTCCTCTCCTCCTCTACTTCTCACCCTCTTCTCCCTGAGTCCCTTCTCCCATCTCCACCCATGCTTCTCTTCCTCCTCGACCCTCTGCTCTTGGTCTGTGGTGGCGGAAGGGGAAAAGAGCCCTGGGGGTTCTAGGGTTCTGCTGTAGCTGCTTGTGTAACATTATAGGGCACCTTAGGGCTTCGAGTGAGGCGTGGCTCGCGGACAGCCTGCCATTCTCAATGTCATGAACCAATGATATCATGATCCAAGAAAAGCCCAAGATTGTCAAGCCCATTTGTCAAGTCACAGCCCAAGAGAAGACCAACGCCAAGTCTACATAGCAGATGCTAGGCTTATCCATGGGGATCAGTCATGAAATTAAAAAAAAAGAAACTAGATAAGCAAAGGGAACAGAAGAACATCTTCCTCCCCAAGTTATCGAGATCATCGTATCCCTTGTAATCTTCTCACGTCCCGATTTGATCTCATCGGCGGCTGCGGGCTGTTTTTTTTTTTTGAGGGGTAACGGGGGGAGAGAGTCCCCACCAATATATTATCGGAGCCTTTGCGGCAGGCTCATTAAAACTTGAGTTTCAGCAGGTTACAGATAAAAACAAGGGGGGATTGTTTTTAGAGAGTGTGACTACATATTTGAACAAAAGGAGTTACACCAGGTCTCCGTGATAGCTTGGTCGTCGTGCGGCAGTCGGCACCGCCAGAGTCGTGCTTCCGCCTTGCAGCTTAGAATCAACCGTAGATGGGAGGGGGTTTC
The DNA here is from genome assembly GCF_016808335.1 of Panicum virgatum. NCBI lineage: Eukaryota > Viridiplantae > Streptophyta > Magnoliopsida > Poales > Poaceae > Panicum > Panicum virgatum. The sequence continues at coordinate 32,940,424 of NC_053152.1, read as the reverse complement.
ACCTCTGAACACGACATCATGTCTATGTTTCCAAAGCTGCCAGGCGCATAGCAGCAGGTATGTCGAGTAGTGGGCCTGTGGCAATGCCGCTGGCTTCCTCAGTTGCCATAGCTGTGTAACTGACGCATTTACTGGGATGCAAAAACCCAGTTGTAGCCAAAAACGTTTGGCAAAGGGGCAGTGGAGGATGAGATGGTCAGGGCTCTCCATCTCGGTCGTGCATAAGTTGCATGTTGCATCCTCTATGATGTTCTTAAGCAGCAGGTTTGTTTTGCATTGAATCTTCTCTTGGACCAGTAGCCAGGCAAAGAAACGTACCCGCGGGGGGGCATGGTTTTGCCATACAAACTTGTAGAAAGCGCAGTCTCCCATGGATTGCGCATGTTGCGCTGCACGATACACAGGGCCAGCTCGGAGGATACCATCTTGCGCCGCTAGTTTGCATCTTCTGTTGTCTGGGCACAATGTCAGCACAATATCCTCTGTGATCTCCTCCAGCGTTGCTAGCTCAGCGGCTGCTGCTCGGGTCAGGCGCGGGGCAAAATGCGCGCGAAACTGGGAGGACAGAACTTTAGCTACCGAAGCATCCTTGTGCAGGGAATGGGTGTAGAGAGCTGGAAAGACTTCCATTAGTATTCCCGCAGGCAGCCAGCGATCCAGCCAAAAGGATGTGCGTACACCATTGCCAACATCAGTGACTGTGATTGCTCTGTACACCGGCATGAGCTCTTTCAGGCTGTCCCAGTGGTTTCCGGCACATGCCCCACGTAGGGAGGCGAGGTTGACTTGATCCGCCATCCATTTTGCCCAGGCGGACTCTTCCGGGTGGTGTAGACGGTGGAGAAGTTTGAGAAGCAAGCATTGGTTGAAAGAGCGCAGGTCTTTGATCCCCAGCCCACCTTGCTCCTTTGGCAGACATGCTTTCTCCCACACAACCAAGCATTGGGCACCGCTGGTTGTGCTCTCGCCAGACCACAGGAAAGCTCGTCGTTTCCTGTCCAACACATCGATGATCCCTCGGGGGAGCAACATGGCAGAGCAGATGTAGATTAGTGCACTATTCAATACTGCATTAACCAGCACTGTACGCCCATACTGTTGAGCAGTGAGCTTTGCCAGCCCCCAAGGTATTTATCCGTGCGATCAATAAGTGGAGCAAAAGCACTTAGATTCAGCTTGACGTTGGACAGTGGCATGCCAAGGTAGGTCTGTGGGAAATGATCCTGACGGCAGCCAAGAATGTTGAGGAGCGGTGGTATGTCAGATTCTGGAACATGCATGGGCACGACTGTGCTTTTGTGGAAATTGATCTTGAGGCCAGTTGCTTCTGCAAATTGATCCAGGAGGAGTTTGAGTCTGCTGGCATCTTGCACTGCTGCCTTGAGGACAATCAGTGTATCGTCCGCGTACTGGATGACCGGGCATGGCAATTCATGGTTTGCTGGGTGGCGAACATTCCCATCAGTTTTGATAAGCCGTTGCAATACGTCTGCGACCAGTAGGAACAGGTATGGCGAGAGCGGGTCTCCCTGGCGGAGCCCTCTCTTGCAGTTGAACCAGCGCCCAGGGCATCCATTAAGTAGTACAGCAGACTTCGACGTGGTGAGCGTTTGGCTGATCCAGGAGCACCAGGTTTCAGGGAAACCTCGGCAGGCCATGATGGTCAGTAGGCTGTCCCAGTTCACAGAGTCGAAGGCTTTGGCGAAATCCAACTTGAGGATGAGGGTTGGCAAACGGCATTTGTGACAGCTTTGGACCAGCTCCAGAGCATAGATGAAGTTCTCCGATATAGAGCGGCCCTTGATAAAACCGGTTTGGTCGATGTCTATCAGCTTTGGAATTTCCTTCTGCAATCTGGTGGTCAACATCTTTGCTGCTATCTTCAGTGAGCAATTTTGGAGGCAGATTGGTCGGTAATCTGCAGGCAAAATGGCTCCTGGCTTCTTGGGGAGTAGCACAACAAAAGCTCGGTTCAGTCTCTCCAGGTCTGCCTCACCGGCTGCAAAAGCATTGACAAAATTCATCACCTTTTCTTCCACTGTGTCCCATGCTGCAGTGTAAAAACCCGGGCCGAAGCCATCAGGTCCAGGTGCACTGTTTCTGTTCATCTGCCGAACAGCCTCTTTTGCCTCTGTCACACTGAAAGGGACAACTAGGCTGCTAAGATCAACTATAGGTACATCTCTGTAGACGTGCTCCAGGTTGAACTGCCACTGCGGGGTGTGGGACTGCCCCAGGATGGAGGAGAAATAACTAGTCAGAGCTTCAGCTTTGGCATCATGAGCTGCAATTTCACAACCATCTATCATCAGGGTCTTGATCTGATTTTTTCGGAATCTGGCAGTTGCATGGGCGTGATGAAAAGCTGTGTTGGCGTCTGCTTCCCTGATGGCTCGGAATTTCCCACGTTGTTTCCAGTAAGCCGCACGTTCCCGGACGGCCAGCTGCAGGCGATCAGTGCATGCGAAACGGAGGTAGGATTCTCCTGCAGAAAGAGCTCGGTATTCTTCGTGCAGATCAAAGAAGGCAATGATAAATTTGCAATTTTGAATGATATGCGGGGGAGCTTTCTTACCCCTAGACCAAACCTTTGCTGCATACCTCGACGCCTTGAGAGAGCTCACGAGATCACCAGCAGCGTCGGAGACACGGGGCGCACCGTTCCAGGCAGGGAGGACCGTTGGGAGGAAATCAAGTTGCGCGAGTCAAGAGTTTTCAAAACGAAAGGTGTTCGTTTTTGGGATGGAAGTGGACAGGGTGATAACAAGGGGCACATGATCCGAGGTGGTTCTAGTGATGGAAGTAAGAGAGGAATTTGGGAAGGTTGTGCTCATGGAATTATTGAAAAAAACTCGGTCAAGACGGGCAAGAGTGGGTGAGTTGCGGCGGTTTGACCAGGTGAAAAGACGGTCTAGCAGGGGCAGTTCGAGGAGTGCTAGAGAGTTTATAGTGTCATTGAAGTGACTAGCTAGGTTGTGATCAAACCTATCATTGTTCTTGTCATCACTAGAGCGCACAAGGTTAAAATCGCCAGCGATCACCCTGCGGGCTGTTACAGTTGTATCAGAGACTATCCTTCTTGGGTGTGATTCGCAGTATGCTCGCAAATCTCGTCGATTGGGCTTGCCAAAGAGGGTAGGTCGGGTTGATCTTGAGTTCATTCCAGCCAAGAACCTGGGTGAATTTGCAATCCCCATAATTCCTATGCTACTGTTGGCCTAATTTGCGGTGCGAAGCTACCCGAATTCGTCCTCTTCCGGCGGCGAGGCGGCGGTGTTCTTCCGGCGGCAGGGTGACGGTGTTCTGCTTGTGGCGCTACAGTGGAGTTCTTTGTCTGGATGAGTTAGGCGGTGGTAGACCTGAACCTCACAAAGAAGGGGATCGACGAGCGTGATTGCCAAGACGGCACCTCCGAAACCCTCGGTGAAAACGCAGCTTGTGCTTGAGGCAATCGAAGCATCTAACAACAACAAGGATGAGCGATGGGATCAGCTTCAAGAAAGTCTCGACCTGCTGTTCGTCAAAGTAAGTACCCTCGACAAGAACCAACATCAGATTAGAGCACAATTGGATCTAAACTCCAAGGTAGTGGACCCGTCTGTAAGGGACCAGCTAGTTCTCGTGAAGCAAAATGCAGAAACAGGACATGTAGTTGCGCAATTGCAGCTTGGTAAGATCTCAGAACCAATCTTGTATGAAGATTCTGGCAGTCCCAAGTCTGCTTCAAAGGCTGTGGATCAGGTTTGTCGTGCTCATGAGTAACCTTCTACTTAGATTGTGCCAAACTGGGTTGCCTAGGAGGTGTTTGATGATAGGCTACATATGGACACCAATATAGCATGGGCTGAGTCAGTTTTGTTAAATCGTCCAGTGGGGTCAATGGCTGCTGCACATGAGCTGTTTGATAGAAGGTCTCTAGTAGATGTGGTCTGGGATGAGGAGTCTGAGCACATTGATGAGTCATTCCTGGCAATGCAGGAGGATGCAAAGGAGACAGTTGATGAAATGCTTCCTCATGAGATGATGGTATGGGATGAGGGGGTGTTGTCAAATGCGACCACTCATGAAAGCTTATTGCGTAAACTAATTATGAGGACAGAGGACTTGATTGATGAGAAGTTAAAGCTTAGTGTCAACATTATTGATGCAGACCAAGTGTTTGAGGAAATTTCTGACAAGGTTGCAATGTGGGATAACGATATGCTATTCTATCTAAACACGCAAGATGGATTTTTGCAACACCTAGCCCTTGACGCAGAGTGCATGAATGAACAAAATACAAAGGCAAATGTTGTGTGGGTTGTTGATGAGATGCTTGAGCTCAAGGTGGTTGATGGTGACAAATCCAATGGGAACTTGTGGCTGGGAGAACATGGAGCAGGTTTGGTATGATAGTGCTCTCTACAGGATTAGGGTGTGGTGTTGATGACTTCTCTCCACAATGTCTTAATCACTTGTTCTATATCAAGCATGTGTTGGCAAGGCGATGAATTGTGACCATCAGAATCTGGTAATCTTTGATGAGGCAAGAAAAAGGTGGTGCTCAATATGTGATAGCTGAAATGCCACCATGGAGGCGAAATGCTTTCAAGCTAGAAAACCGTGATATGGAAGTTGCTCATTTGGTTTTTGACAAAATTCCTTCATGCAGAAGAAATGATAATGTGAGCCGCAACATGAACACAGATCAGTGAAACTAGATATGCTTAGAGGGCAGAAGTTGCACGATCTCAGTTGTTTGGCCAAACATGATCTGTTCATTTCATGTGTGGATTACCATAAGGTTCTGTTACTCCTTGCTTGCAATGGTTCTTTGGCTGATCGAATTTGGAAAGTATCCAACAGGAGTGATATGATCATGTGCATGGCACTGGCAGTTGGTGATCATCCTCATGATTTCTGTGGCATTCAATCATGGGACCCGGAGATTCACAAACTTGGAAATTACAATATTTTCCTGAAATTGATTGTTATCAAGGTGGCGTCTTCATCAATAGTGGTGGCTGCTATATACTTCCAATTAAGATGTTCTATTGGAATGAGACACCGTGAACTGGTACAAAAACTAGCTTCTCCGATTCAAAGGCAGTGGGATTCGGGTATTATGCAACTTGATATCATGGAATGGATGGGGTGCGGGTGCGAGTGCTGCAATGGGAGTTACTTTTGGACCAGATGCTATGATGTCGAGTTCAAGCAATTCCTGAACACGACAACTTGGGGACAAGCTGTGTTCCGCGGTAGTGGTAATGTCATGACCCAATGATGATATCATGATCCAAGAGAAGCCCAAGATTGTCAAGCCCATTTGTCGAGTCACAGCCCAAGAGAAGACCAAGGTCAAGTCTACATAGCAGATGCTAGGCCTATCCATGGGGATCAATCATGAAATTAAGAAAAGGGAATGGAGGAATATCTTCCTCCTCAAGTTATCATGATCATCTGTATCCCTTGTAATATGTTCATGTCCCGATTTGATCTTATCAGCAGCTACGAGCTGTTACACTCAGCCTTTGGGCCGGGGCACGTGGTGGCCATCGCACAGCAAGCGCCCAATAGGGTTCAGGGTGTTTGCGTGGGTGGTCAAAAGGGGAGCACGCGAGTGGTGTGGATGACACAACAAGCAGGGCGCAGGTGCGGCTGCTGGGCGGATTTGTCGCGGACCGAGGGTGGCGTTGCGTGGCATAGGCGCAGTCGAGGCGGAGAACAGAGGGAGGGGTCGGCGTGAGGATGGCAGACGGCAGGTAAGGGAAAGTTGTAGGTGGCCCCTACCTATCAATGATGGAGCGAAGGGGTAGGGCCGGCTGTGTGGAGCTGGGCTAGAAACGCGGCTTTTGGCCATGCTGGCTTAGGCGCGCGGTCGGTGAGTTGGGCCGCCAGCGAGACTGGCACTAGTCTGGACGAGGCTGACTGCTTGTTGCCAGGCTGGGGCACGCGAGTCAGGCCACGAGAGGGTTGTGTTGGTCTAGCGGCAGCAAGCTAAAATGGCCAGCGGGATTTGATTGGGCTGGACGGGATGTGGGTTCAAGTCTAGGTCGGTTGCAGGTTAGCGGGTCTTGGTACGATTCAGATATGACTGGGTTAGCGGATTGGGTCGACTGCTGGGTTACGGTTTAGGACTGGGCTCGACTTAGGGTTTTGTTGGGGCCCGCATAGGTAGGTAGTATTGGAAATTAAATTTGAAGGGCACACTTCAAATTTAATTTCCACACGATTCCAAGCAAGAAAAATCAATCTCAGGGTGAATCACTATGCCATAGCCCAATATTAGCGTCAGACATCTGTCAGCATAAGTAGAAAATCAATGTTGAACTATTGTTGTGTATTTTACATTTTCCTAATTGAACATCGGTCGGTATATTTAATTATATTTTTACCTTGGACCATCAGCTGGCATAAGTACATTAGGGTATTTCCCTACAACACGCACGTTCCCGTCCAACAATTGGCACGCAACATTTTGAAAGGACATATGGGTCAATCATTGTCAAAACCCTGGCTTTCCATGACAAAAATTTCACCGCCGTCAGCCCTACCTTGTCTCCCCCAAATTCCCACCAGCCCCACCGGCTCCCCACCTCTTTTAAATCTCGATCCAAGCATCATCGATCTCCACCAGCCCCCTCCTGTAGGCCAATATCCACCAGCCCTCCTGCTGGCCATCGCGTGCCTGGGCGCCCTGTTGGTACTCCTTAGCCTAACGAATTACTCCGCAAGCGCACAGAGACCGATTGTAGCTTTCACCAAGTGAGTAAGCCTGGGATATCGAATCCAAGGAACGATAAGCTTCGACTAGTGGTCTGAAGCAATTCAGCTGGACCCACTAAGGAGGAGAGGTACGAGGGTATAGGGCTTATCTCCAGATAGAATCCTAATTACTAAGATAACTTGAAAAGCTACTAACTTGATCTGCTTCGGCGGCCTAAGCGAAGGGCTCAGAAAGGGATGAGAGGGGGCCCAACATACCTTCGGCAACTACTGCTATAAAAGCACCCGAACGTGGAGGACTACTAGGGACAGACAAGGCTGTCACCACTTGTCGCCTACCACTGCGGTACCGTGGGGTGGAACACAACCCGAGATAACTACCAAGCCTAAGCACCACGCCTAAACTATCGAGTCACTGACTTCCGCCCCGCGCTAAGGCAAGAAGAAATCCCAAATGGATAGAACTTGATATCCACATAGACAAGGGATCCCACATATCAAAGGGAGCAACTAAGCAAGTAACTTAAGTAAAAGTAAACTAGCGAGAAACTAAAGATAAGCGAGGAAAACTTACTCGATTATTAGATTCCCCTGAGGTGGGTACAAGATGGGGTAAGGTCGAGAGAACTCGACCCCGCCCCTTCAGCCCGGCTTCCGCAAAAGCTCTCACTTCACACTCTCCCTATTCTACTAAGGATGAAACTGAAATTATGAGGCACTCAAGCTCCCAAGGTGTGTGTTACAAGTGAGGTGAGGGAGTCCTATTTATAGTGTGCCAAGGTCGGTTCTCGACGGTTATTTCAGGTAGCGCCGGTTGTAAGCTGTTGTAGAGGCGGTGCTTGATCTTCACGCGAAGGCTGAGCACCAGAGGCTGCAAAGTGGGTCTGGTCGGCCTGGCCTAGGCTGGCCGGCCTAGCCCTGCCTCCATGTGGCACCGCCTTTCCGTGGGACGGTCCTGATCTCCTCTGGGCGTTGGTTCTTCAGGCGGTTTGATCAACCGACCTCATCTTAGGCCGGGCGGCCTCCTTGGGGCCGGGCGGCCTGCCTCTTGCGGCCTCTCATTCCTCCATTGCACTGACATGCTCCTCTCTGGCCATGGAGCAATCCTAGATAGGGTGGCTGTTGCATACTTGACCATGGCCCAGATTGGCTTCTCTGTTGGATATGGGTCCAAGCCTTCCGGGTCCAAGTTGTGTATTTCTGGGTTTAATCCGTTGAAATGGCTTGAATTCTCCCTCTATGTGACTTTGGTAAACTTTCATGCCAAGATTCCACCGAAAGTATGCCGGTCGGCCGGGTTCGGGCCTTCCGGTCCAAACAGCGTCCGTTTTGTGTCAACTTTGGATATGTTGTTCTAGAAGTCAAATAAACACTAAAACTTCTGGAACTCATTAGTAATAATGGTTATGGCCTATATTTCAAGAAATCAGGCAGAGCGTTGGTGGCGAAAATCATCGGTATCGTCCGCCAACACACCCCCACGCCAGACTTTGCTCGCCCCAAGCAATAAGATCGAGAAAAGAGCAAAGACTAGTTTCATGAACTCAAACTATGCATAAGAGTTATTTCTTAGCTTTCTTTGCATACCTTGGATTCTAGGTGGCTAACATCTTCACTTCTGTTTATTGATCCTTAGAACTTGTCTCCAGGAATCAATGCAGGTCTTTCTTCTCAGAGCTTGGAGGGTTTTCTGATTTTTCAAAATAGGGCACACTCTATGATGCTCATGGTGTATGATTCTCTCAAGACAAAGCATTTCTCTTTTGTATGATAACAAAGGTATATGCTCATCTTTTCCATTTATTTTGCAAGCTCAAACAAAGTGTCTCTGAGTAGTAATGCCATTCAAATACTTTGGCCATGTGCATGTGTAAACAGCGACACTTGTCTTATCATCTTACCCTTTTTCTTTTTTTAAGCAAGGATCCATGAGCATGATGACTCACTTCACTTGTTTTCTTTTTATTTCAGGGGGATGATGAGCTTTTGTACAATTGATCATGACGGACAGTGATTGATGTCGTGTACGTGTATGGTCAAAGTAAGAAATGTGCATAGCTCAACTCGAGAGGCAATAAGTTTGAACGAGCTCAAAATGTACAAGATAGCTATGTGGAATCATAGAAAACACTCTCATGGATATATGTGGTATTGGTGGTGATAGACATAGGAGAGTTTCCATGATTTTTGTTTTCAAAATAAATACCTCCAAATCCTTGAATTAGAGCAAGCATGACTTTGTATCAAAGTATCATAAGAGTCAATAAACAAAAGATCTGATGATCCTACATAGTTAAGTTCCAAAGGCATGTAAATACTTGCATGAGAAATAAAACTTAAGCACATGTTGATTTTCATGAAATGATTTCACCTTTCTCTAAGTTCTTGTTCAAATTTTAGTTTATATTAAACCAGGCACAATTTGAACTGATCTTTTAGAGAAGTGAGTTATAGGAGTTGCAATCCTGCAGCACGAGAAAAATCTCGGCATTTCGCTGACAATGGGGCTGGGTGGCCTAAACTTAGGCCGAGCGGCCTAATCTTTCACCGTTTTGCAAACGGCCTATTGCAATGTGTCTGTTGTGCTGCATGTGTCTCAATTCCGTTGGGTGTTGCAGCAGATTGCAGAGTTGGTATGCTGTAACACCCTAATTTAAATTTCAGCATTTAATAATAAATTTAATTGGCTTTATTTAATTTTCTAAGGTTTTATATGCTTAGACTTGCATTTAATCTAATTTTGTGTCACAAGGAATTAAAATTTTTCTAGGATAAATATATTTGTGCATTTTATGCTGGTGCATGGCTTTATTTTGTTTGAGTGCATAGGAGTTGAGTTCAAAGTTTATTTTAATTCAAAATAGATTTGGGTGTAGTTTGGAAGAGAAAAATAGAAATAGAGAAGGAAAGGATTTAGAAAACCCAAGCCCAAACCCGGCCGGCCCATTCCTCCTCTTCCTCTCTCCCGCACCGGCCCACCTCCTCACCCCGGCGGCCCAGCCCGCTCCCACTCCTTCCCTTTCCCGTTCGTCCCTTTCTCTCCCGCACTGGCCCAACGCCGCGGCCCAGCTGGCTCCTCCCCGCGCTCGGCCTGCTCCCACCCACGTGCCGGCCTGCGCTCTCCCGCATCGCTCTCTAGCCCGCGTCCCGCACCCCGCGCTCAGCCCGTTCCCCCGCTGACAGCCCGGGCCCGCTGGTCAGCTCCATCTCCACCGCGCCCTCCGCTCGCGCAATGGCCACGCTGAGATCACGGCCGTGATCTCCAGCGATCCCCTACCCATCCCACGCGCCCAGATCTCGGGCCCCTTTCTTTAAATGCCCCAGCCCGTACCCCTAGCACTCTAACCCCATTGCCGCCGCTCCTACGCCCCAGCTCCACCACCTCCGCCTCGCCATTTCTGGCACAAAGCTCAGCACCGCCGTGGTCCCGCTGTTCCGTCGCCGCTCCGCCTCCGCAAGTCGACGCCACGGCTTCGCCTTGGAGTCAGGAGCGCCACCGACCTCCCCTTCTCCAACCCCGACCCCTGCAACAACCTCCTCCGCGTGCGCAGCGTCGACCTCGCCGCCGGACCTCGAAGTCAGCGCCCCGCACGGCCTCCTTGCTTGAATCCAAGCCTCGGTGAGCACCGCGTTGACCTCCTACCCCCGTTGCGCTAGATATTAGGGCACTTAGGCCACTCCTGTGGCTGAGGCACCGCACTCCGGCGGCCCAGCGCCGCCGTGCCGCGGCGAGCCCTCGCCGCACTACGCAATAGGCCCTGCAAAGCGCACCATATGGTGCGCCGCACCTTGCACGTGCCCCCTGAACCTCTTGCACCCACGCCACAACTCCAGCACGGCCCGAATGCCGCACACCGGTGGGTTCGTAGCGCCCAGAGCCGCCGCCGCTGTCGCATCCACACCCCTGAGCCACCTCGAGCCTAGCTAATGCCACGGGTGGATCATGCATGACGTGTAGATCCTCCCTGACCCAAAGCCCGATCGAATCTACCCCTGGAAGGCCGGATTAACGAGCTCCAGTGAGTCCCCGATGAGCGCCACCGCGGGATTTGTTGCCAGCGGGCGAGCGCCGCCGCCCCATCACACGGGTTTAATCCCAGCCGCCCGATCTGCCTTGCACGCTTAGGATTAGATCAGCTTACCCCCCCCTTTGATCCAAACCGCTAGATCAAGATCCGGCGGCCCTAATCCGCGCGTACCGGTTCGGCCTGGAAACTTTGCTAAAGAGTCCATGGGATTCTTTGAAATCAACCCGCCGTCCCAGCCAGTTCAAAATTAATTACAGATCTGCCCAGAATTTTGCACGGACCCCCCTGAGCTTCCTAGAAATAGAACCCGCCATCCAGTTAAGGTCTTTTTGCACGTCAGCCCCTAGAACTTTCTGGTTTTTTCACATAAACCCCTGGTTTTTGCACAGAACTCCTAGAACCTTCAGTTTTCTTGCAGTTAGGCCCCTGGAACTTGTTTTGGCCCTAGATTTCGCGTTCTAGCTCCGTTTTAGGTGTTCTTTATGCCCACACGATCATTGTAACACGTAGAATAGTTATAGCTTAGTTTTGTTTGCTGTTTTTATGTATTGTTGTACTGTTTCTTAGTATTTGCTCTTGTTTGCTTGTATGTTTATGTTGTTGCCTTGTTTTTGGCCATGTGTTCGTGAGTAGACGTTGAGCTAGAGGAGGAGCATCAGTACCAGTACTCGGAGCAGCCACCATCTTCTGAGCAGTTTGAGCAGCAGGAACAGTTTGAGGAAGGCAAGTATAACATGAACAACACCTATCACCTTTAAATACAATTTCATACTGCATTTTAATACTATATGCCTATAAGGACTTTCCTAGCCATTTATTACCTTATATATATCCCTTGGGTTGCATTTTGGTTAGTTGTGCTAGGTGCCGCGCTATAACACACTTGGTCCTTTTTAATTAATTTGATTAATGGTATATGCAACTTAATTCTGGGAGTGGCCCGCTTGAGTGGCTCACGTCTCGTTAAAAAGTGGTTTTCCTAGAAACATGGTTTAGGGGGCCAACACAGTGCTTAGTGCTGGGTTGGCCACTCTCCATAAGGACCGGTTCATAGAGCGACAACCTGGGACAACAGCGCTACCACCAGACTGGAATGGGACGGTCTTGGCTTACTAATTAGGTCATTTTGGTTCGGGAGTAACTTACCGACGGGGCAAGAGGAAGGGTGAGCTTCAATGGTCCCTGCGCTACGAGGCTTGGTCTGTGTTATCGTGTACCCCCTCGAGGTGGGCCCCATCGTTGTGGAGCCGGAATCCTTAGCGGTTACACCTTACCAACGTGGTCCTTTGTAACGGCCTCGTAGTGAGTTTGCTAGTCATCTCACCTACGGAAGTGTGATGAACAACTAGCGTAGCTCACGACTTGTGGGTAAAGATGTGCAACCTCTGCAGAGTGTAAAACTGGTATACTAGCCGTGCTCATGGTTATGAGCGGCCCGGATCCTCCTTTTGATTAGTGGGGTTATCTTCCTTTGATTAGGGGGTTTCCCTAGGTGGCTTGGTCTGGTTTGGTTCTCAGTAGTTCATAATTAATTTTGATTAATTACTATGTAACTGGGTTTATGGTAATTCATCCACTTGTAGTAATTAGCTTTAATAAAATTTTGCCTAGATTAAAAGCTAATGCAGTTGAGTCAGCCAACCTTAGAGCCTCATAGTTTGTGTTATACTTGTTGAGTACAAGTTGTGTACTCACACTTGCCTCCTCTACTCTTTTTCCTCTTGTTCTTTTTGGGGATACTCTATTGCTTCTTAGTTCCAGCTGACACGAGGGAGTTCACCCGGAGCTACTAGGAGTACGAGGATTTCTAGGCGTTCGTCTCCCAGTCGACGTCCCTGTGGTGCCCAGCTTCAACGAGAGTTTACGTATATGTTTTACGCTTCTGTTGTATCAGACATTTTTGTCATTCATGTAATAAATAACATTCATACTCGTTTTGTTATATCTTTTTATGTGATATGTGCTGTGATATATTGTTCATTCTGTTGTATATACGTGTGACTTGATCCTGGCACGTATATGATTGCTCGGTTTATGTCCTTTTATTAACCGGGTGTTACATATGCCGGTCGGCCTAGATTTGCCCTCCCGGTCTTTTCTGAAGCGAAATTCCCTCAACTTAATCTGGTGCTCTCCATTCGTTGTGTGTGATGTAGATTCATGGGTACTTCGCAGAATGTGAGAACAGGGGTGTGGTTGGCACACAAGTGTGTCCCAACCACAAACATGACATGGGGGAAGTTTAAATTTTATTCAATCCAAAAAAATTTCTAAAAACAAACTAAGGTGCTGGAGAAGGGAAACAAAATGAAGGAAACAAAATAGCACCTACACCTAATCTACTTATTCTATCTTCCCTATCTAGATCTAGTCCCTTGGGTCGGGGGCTCGGTAGAGCTCCTCTTTCCCGGTAGCCTTTGCGAGGCATTTGATCTTCGAACAAACGGCCTAGCATAGCGTATCCACCTTGTTGTCCAGATCCATCTGGTCGATCTCGAACTCTGCCACCTGCTTATCCATGTTGTTGAGCCAGAGTTTAAGAGCAGCGAGCTGCTAACGGAGTGCGGTGATGTCGTCCTTCTCCTCCCCCTCCTTGTCGCTATCCGTGTAGGCGTGGATCTTTGGAGGACCCCGGATTGGTGGTTGTGATCTGAACCATCGCACCGATCCTGGGTTGGAGTCAATCGACTCCCTCTCCTCCTAATCCAACAGCAGGCGCAGCTCCTTCCTGCGGCCGACCTTCCGTCCAACCACACGAGTGCGTGGCGGACTTGGGCTGGCCGGAGAATACTCCAGGGACTTGGGCATCACTGCTTGGAGGGCAGTGACTTGCATCACGTGGCCGCTGGAAGATGACGGCACAAGACGCTTCCCGATAGCCTTCCGTGGGGAAAGAACACCGGTGGTCGGCCGTCCAGGAGTGCGCACACCAAGCTGCCCATTGCCCCTTGATGTAGGGCTCCTGGAGGGCGACGTCGTGCGAGCCAGAAAAGACTGGCGCGATGGGTAGGCTGGGTAGCCTCCCCTAGGCTGGCCGGCCTCCCCTAGGCCGGCCAGCCTGGGAAATGGCCCACTGGCCTATCGGCGACGCGAGGGTGTCAGCCATAGGGATTGGCACGGTGATCCGAAGGCTATAGTCCCAACTTTGGCTCTAGATGGATTTGGATGGAGCAGAAGGGGTGGAGTTGTCCGTGGCTGCAGATTGTGGAGTTCTGGGCAAGGATTGTGATGCCATGGACGTGATATTGGCTCAAGAATTGGTGGGTGAGATCTGGGACTATAGGAAAGGAGTGGAATGGCAAGGAGGAAGAAGCCTCCCGGCTTAAATCAACTCCGATCGGTGCAGCTCCTCCAGAAGTGGAATGTTCACATGATGAGGAGCGTTGCCGTGCAACTGCTCTCCGGAATGAGTTCGGGGGAGGCCGGGCGGCTTGGGCAAGACTAGGCGGCCCTGGCAAGGCCGACCGACCCCACACTCTGAAGTGTGGGCCCTAATTTTCTGACAGGTGCTCTCTCATCAAGCGTAGGCCTCAATTCATGGGGTGGTTTTCCCATGGGTAGAAAGGGAAGAAAAGAATAGAATAGAGAAGGGTTCTACCCTATGATAAGGCTGGTTTCGGGTTTGGCGAAGACCATAGACGAGATTTTTCATATCTCGAAAAGCTTGAAGACGTCTACTGTTGGCAGTCCTTAGCCTCACAGAATAAATCCGCAAGCATACGGATATCGATGTAGCTTTCACCTTGGAGTATTCCAGGCTATCGAATCCATGAGGAACGAGAAGTGTACAAGTAGTTACTCTTGTTTATCCAAGGGATATGACGGGAGTGAAGAGGTCCAGATAACATAGGTAGAGGAGGTCTAATGTCGTCTTACTAACTACTCCTATCAAGAATATTTGACTTGTACTCTAGTTGCTTCGGCGGCTAGAAGAGGAAGGACTTCAGAAAGGGATAAGAGGGGAGTTCAACGGCAACCTGCAACTACTGCTATGAAAACACCCGAATGTGGTGGACTACGAAGGATGGACAGGGCTGTCACCACCTGCCGCCTACCACAACGGTTCCGTGGGGTGGAACACAACCCAAGATAACTATCAAGCCTAGGCACCATGCCTACACTATCAAGTCATTGACTCCTGCCTCATGTTAAGGCAAGAAGGAACCTCAAATGGATAGAACTTTCTACCAACGCATACAAGGGATCCCACAACTAGAGAGACCAAATATTCAAATACTAATAAAGTAAAGGGGAGAAAGTAATACTGATGAAAGAAGAGGAAATTACTCGAATCGAAGCTTCATTCCTCGAAGGGACAAGTTGGAGAGGGGCTGACACTCCGGCTCCTCTACGGACTCTCACCTCGCCTCTCTCCCTATTTTCTAAAGATATGTGGAGTACTACGCTTCTCCTTAGACTTGCTTCAATTCTCCATGCTTTGGAATTGAGGTGAGGGCTTCAATTCTCCAATGTGTACGTCGAAGATTTCCACTTGAAGATTGCTCTTCAAGGGCATAGCATCTCGGGAATTGATGTTCCCGTGCTTCTGACATCTTGGGCAACGTCGGACAAATTCTTTGGCGTCTCCATACATGTTCGGCTAGAAGAATCCACTCTACCAAATTTTTGCATGGGTACTAAATGCTCCGTAGTGTCCTCCATAATGCGAGAGTGACAACGCTCAAGAATTTTCCAGGTCTCACAAAGCGGGACACAGCGGCGAAGCAGACCATCAGCACAGACCTTGAACAGATAGGGGTCGTCCCAAAGGTGGAATCTGCTGAGGTGAATTGGCCACTTCTTGTCTTCTCCTGGAGGTATGTATCCGGTCACCATAAAGGTCACTAGGTTGGCGTACCATGGACTGGATGCAGTGACCTTTAGGAGAGTATCATCTCTCAGATAATCGTTGATCGGAAGATCCGATCCTTGGATTTGCATCCGGGAGAGATGATCAGCCACACAATTATCTGCTCCTTTCTTATCACTGATTTCAAGATCGAACTCTTGAAGGAGCAGAATCGAACGGATGAGTCGTGGCTTTGCATCCTTTTTGGTGAGTAGGTACTTAAGTGTAGCGTGATCCGTGTACACTATCCCTTTAGCACCAACCAAGTAGGATCTGAACTTGTCCATGGCAAAGACCACGGCCAAAAGTTCCTTCTCCGTTGTGGCATAGTTGAGCTTGGGGCCAGTTAGTGTCTTACTGGCATAGGATATGGCATAGTGTTGCTTATCCTTGCACTGACCGAGCACTGCTCCGACGGCATAGTCACTAGCGTCACACATGATCTCGAAAGGAAGGCTCCAATTGGGGGGTTGTATGATGGGTACGGTAACGAGTGCCTTCTTGAGGGTATAGAAGGCTAGGAGGCAATCGTCATCGAAGTTGAAAGGGGCATCCTTGGCAAGGAGATTTGTCAAGGGTCGGGCTATATGGGAGAAATCCTTGATAAATCTCCGGTAAAAGCCAGCGTGGCCCAGAATATTTCTCAACCCTTTGACATTCGTCGGGGGTGGCAATTGCTCGATCGCCTCTATCTTTGCTCGATCCACTTCTATCCCTCTTTCAGACACTCTATGTCCGAGGACAATCCCCTCTCTGACCATGAAATGGCACTTTTCCCAATTAAGGACCAAGTGCGTGTCTTGACATCTCTTGAGAACTTTATCCAAGTTCTTAAGTCATTCGTCAAAACTCTTTCCATAGACCGAGAAATCATCCATGAAGACTTCCATGATGTTCTCGATCAAATCAGAGAAGATCGCCATCATACACCACTGAAAAGAAGCGGGTGCGTTGAAGAGACCAAAGGACATCCGCCGGTAGGCAAACATGCCGTACGGGCAGGTGAAGGTAGTCTTATCCTAGTCATCAGGATGGATAGGAATCTGATGATAACCAGAATAGCCATCGAGGTAACAGAAATAGGAATGCTTGGCTAACCGTTCAAGCATTTCGTCAATGAAGGGCAGTGGGAAGTGATCTTTCCGGGTGGCTTTGTTTAGCATCCGGTAGTCGATGCACATTTGCCGACCAGTGGGAAGTGAGCTCATTTCTCTCGTTTTGGACCACTGTCATGCCTCCCTTCTTTGGGACTACTTGAACTGTGCTAACTCATTCACTATCTTGCACGGGGTATATGATGCATGCGTGCAGTAACTTTAGAACATCCTTCTTGAATACCTCCCTCATCGCATCATTAAGCCATCGCTGGTGCTCTCTTGATGGCTTATGGTCTAGTTCCATAGGGATGCGATGGGTACACAGATTGGGGCTAATCCCCTTCAAGTCCGGCAAAGAGTACCCGATGACGGATCAGTACTTCTCCAGGACTGCAACGAGCCGACTAGTCTCACTCTCTGTCAGCTTGTCACTGATGACAACTAGCGTGGCTCTGTTGTTGTGAAGAAAGGCGTACTTCAACCCAGGAGGTAGCAGCTTCAGTTCTGGGAGAGAAGGTTGCGGTGGCTCCTCTCTGTCCAGCTTACTCTGCCCGACCGGTTCTAGCTCCTGGGTGAAATGAGTGGCAACGTCATCGAGGGAGGGTTGAGTTAGCCCTTCTTGGATGGTGCACACGGACACTTCGAGTGGGTCTTGCTCCGGTCTGGCTTCTGCAATGGTGTTGCAAGAACGCACTAAGCTGACCAGGATAATTTCTCTGCCAACCTTAACCTCGAGCGTAGCTCGATCTCTATTGGGGTTGACGAGAGGCTCTATTGGCCTTCCGACTACGAGAAACTCTACACCTTCAGGGATATCGAAGATGTGGAAGTCTAGGTAGACCCTGTTGGTTTCCATTATAAGGGGAACAACTTAGAGAATACCTTGACATTCCACGATCTGGCCGTCGATCCACTTCAGGTGCTTACGAGACAAGGTCAGGGGCTGCTCAGGTGAGATGTGATTTGCCAGAGCTCTGGACATCACATTCACCCTGACCCTTGGGTCGTAAAATGCCTCTTGTGACCCGGTAGGCATCCCCAACAGCGCAGAAGAGAAGTCTGGGATTACGATAGATCTGGATGATACTACCACAGGATTCCGCTTCTTCTGTCCATTCCTGGCTCAAAATCGCAGAAAGACCCTCGATCTGCGAGGTGGCTTCGGGAATGAATGCCTTGGATCATGGGCAAATGCACTTATGTTCCTTCGGCATGTTTGAAACATGGCCGAGTTCAATGTACTTCTCTTCCGAGAAGAGGTCAGGTACGAACATAGGCACATCTTCAAGGAGTGGCTCATAATCTGAGGACTTGGATGGTTTGGTGATTTCCTCTATGTGTGGTGGAGGTGGAGAGGAGACAACAGAAAGGATGTGGAGTGGCTGCCTTTCGGTGGGCGGAATTTCTGGCTCAGGAGGATCGTCAAAGACATTTGTGTACTGAGTAGAGTTAAGGACCTTCTCTAGGATGGTCCTTACTTCAGCCGCTGTCTTATACATGACAGATCCCTCGGAAGCGAGGTTTAAGAAACGCTCGCTTTCCGGGTTGAGGCCATAAATGAAGTGTTGCATCAACATCTCCTCATCAATTTTGTGAGGGGGACCAGAGGTCGCGAGATGTGTAAATTGTTCCCGCGCTGCCCCAAGTGATTCATTTTTTCCTTGCTCAAAAGTGAGCAGTTGGATGCGACACGGGATCACTTCGGGGACAGGGAAAAAGAATAGACAAAACTTGTCCTTCAGCTGAATCCAATCTCCTCCAACTCTCACTGCAGTCCGGTAGTACCAGGTTTTCGCTCTTTTCGTCAGAGAGAATGGGAATAGCTTCCACCGTAGGGTTGTTGACGGCCATAATTTCACATTCTAAGCCGTCGACTTCTCAGAAATAATACGAGCTTTGCACTATGTTCCATTCATATTTTGTTTAATTCTAACAAGTTCCAGGAGTTTTGGATGAGTTTTGATATCAGGACTAAGTGTACCAAAATTGAGCAGAAAAGGGGAAAATCCCAGGCCGACCGGCCTCTCCTAGGCCGGCCGGCCTGGCACCTCCACAGGTAAGGCCCCGGCTTTGAACCAATGACAATGTGACACAATCAAGAGGCTCTACGTCGAGGGTTAGGCCTTGGTTCAACTGGAAACACCGAAAGGCCTCAACACTCATCCAAAGATTCACAAGGCAGCCTAAGAGCACAAAGATTGCAGGAACCCACTTCCCTGGAGAATGTTCAAGAGCAGAGCACGGCCTCGCCCAAGTCAGAGTCCGAGATGGGCCAGAGGGAGGCCGGCCGACCTCCCCCAGGCCGGCCGGCCTAGCAACTGCAAAAACCGACGCGAGGACAGCTGCCAACCGCCTCCAGGAAGTAATCAGAGTCACTGTCTGAAGGTCGGTGGCCATGTGGCAGGATCCCCAGGCCGGCCGGCCTAGGGGACGCTGGCTGGCCCCACTTGGAAGCCTCTCAGGCTGGGACTTGGCGTGGAAGCTAAGCACAACCATCACACCTGCTTTCAACCGACGCTACCTGCAATACCGGCCAGTACCGACCTTGGGAGGCTATAAAAGGAGGCACCATCCATCACTCAAGACACACACCGACTTTCTAGAGTAGGTTAGTAGCTTGGGAGTTAGAGTCGAGTCGAGCTTGCTCGGGACTCCGGAGTCGTTGGAAGTCTGGTATAGATCTTGTATCTTTCCTTTGACTTTATTAATATAAGTTATCTTCTTTACTTTTCCGAATTCAGCTTTACTTTCCGTAGTCTTTTATTTACTCAAGTCTAAGGTTCAGCTTGAGCATGGAAGTTTTCCTTTAGCTTAGGCTAAGTTATCTCTCTTAGTAATCGGGAACTTATTTTACGGGTTATCTCGCCCGGACTAGAGTATCTCAAGTTAGTGCTCTAGGTTGAGGGGGATTTCTCTCGAAGGCCTCGAGAGAAATCCTAGCACCAAGTGCAGATGTGGTGTCTGACCTTAGTGTTAGCTAGAAATTGTGTTCCACCCCACGGAACCGTTGTGGTAGTCGGTAGGTGGTGACAGCCCTATCCGTCCTTTGTAGTCCACCACTTTCAGGTGTTTTCATAGAAGTAGTGCAGGTTGCCGTTGGACTCCCCTTTCATCCCATTCTGAAGTCCTTCCTCTTCCAACCGCCGAAGTAAGCTCTGCTTTCCCGAGAACTAGTTAGGTGCTTAGTGTGATCTAGACAGGCTAGCTCGATAGTTCAGAAGTTTATCAGGTGTCTTATCTCACTCGTTGTCCTCCCAGCTCTACCTCTCTAAGGTTTAGAATCTCTGTGTCACTCGGTCATTGTCTGGCCACTTATCTTACCTACTTATCTGGCTTACCCCCGTCTAGTCAGTCGGTCGATTAAGTAGGTGTGGGAGTCAAGTCACAATGGGACACCATGGCTTGACTTTGGTTCCGCTATCTCTTTATGGAGGAATTACCATGTTAGATAGCTAAAGTAAAATGTATTCATTATCTAATCTTAATTAGGAAGGATTCATTTGGGTTCTACTAGATGGAGGCCAATCCCATGTATTTTTGGAGGCAAATGTGGACTTGATGCATGAAGATATTGCTATGCTCAAGGTATGAACAGGGTTAAAATAATACTTTAGACTTACCACGAGTGAATAAATAAGAAGGAATCTCGCATTAAATACGAATTATCATTTAGGCAAAAAGAAGCCATTGCTAAAACATACCACTTAACATTTTGTTGCTCATGAGATAAATGTGATGATACAAAATGGTTATGCCAGCCGATTCGGTAATTCGTACATAACTAACCTGAACTCAGTTTGTGTGTCAAGCATATATTACAGTTATTCGTACAAAACTAACCTCAATTCAATTTGTGTGTCAAGCATATATTATGGTTATTCGTACATAACTAACCTCAACTCAGTTTGTGTGTCAAGCATATAGTGCTCTTCTGATGTAAGAATTCATTATTATTCATAGTGTTCTAACCATGTCTGCAAAAAGATGATAATCTATCTGAAGTAGTCAACAATGCCATGGTTCCGATCCTTGTAAAACCAGATGAATCTTAGGTTGTCTGCCACATTTACAAGAAGAAGAAGCACATGCCACGTGTCATAGCTCAGGTTTACAACATCACAGAGGGAGGGCTGGTCGCCTTCTACAACTTCCTTGAGCACTAAAATTCCAATGAAGAGGGTAGCAACTGCACCGATGAGAAGTCAAACACTAGTGGGGTGGGCAACTTGGTGTGTGAGGATGGCAGCCATGTTGCGTGAGTGTGAGAAGGATACTAATATTGTGTAATAAGGTGTTGGAGTCAAGTCATAATAGAACACTACGGCTTGACTTTTGTTCTGCTATCTATTTATGGAGGAATTACTTGTTAGATAGCTCAAGTAAAATGTATTATCTAATCTTAATTAGGAAGAATTCATTTGGTTTCTACTGGATGGAGGCCAATCTCATGTATTTTTGGAGGTAGATGTGGACTTGATAGATCAAGATATTGCTGTACTCAAGGTATGAATAGGGTTAAAAAGGATACATTAGACTTATCATGAGTGAAGAAATAAGCAAGAATCTCACATCAAATGCAAATTGTCATTTAGGCAAAAAGAAGCCATCTTGCTGAAACTTACCACTTAACAGTTTGTCGCTCATGAGATAAATATGATGATACAAAATGGGTATGCCATCCGATTCAGTAATTCTTACATAACTAACCTCAACTCAGTTTGTGTGTCAAGCATATATTACGGTTATTCGTACATATCTAACCTCAACTCAGTTAGTGTGTCAACCATATATTGCACTTTTGATGTAGGAATTCATTATTATTCATAGTGTTCTAACCATCTTCGCAAAAAGATGATAATCTATCTGAAGCAGACAACAACACCAAGGTTCCGGTCCTTGTAAATCCAGTTGAATCTTGGATTGTCTGCCACATTTACAAGAAGAAGAAGAAGCACATGCCACGTGTCATAGCTCAGGTTTACATAATCGCAGAGGGAGGGCAGGTCGCCTTCTACAACTTCCTTGAGCACAAAGATTCGAAGGAAGAGGGTAGCAATCGCACCGATGAGAAGGGAAACTCTAGTGGGGTGGGCAACTGGGTGAGGATGGCAGCCATGTTGCATGAGTGTGAGAAGGATACTAATATTGTGTAATAAGGTGTTGGAGTCAAGTCATAATAGGACACCATGGCTTGACTTTGGTTCCGCTATCTCTTTATGGAGGAATTACCTTGTTAAATAGCTAAAGTAAAATGTATTGATTATCTAATCTTAGTTAGGAAGGAATCATTTGGGTTCTAATAGATGGAGGCCAATCCCATGTATTTTTGGAGGCAGATTTGGACTTGATGCATCAAGATCTTGCTATGCTCAAGGTATGAACAGGGTTAAAATAATACATTAGACTTACCATGAGTGAAGAAATAAGCAGGAATCTCGCAATAAACACGAATTATCTGTCGGTGTTTATCGCCAAGCCCGCTCAGGGATACCCTTTGCAGTAAGGTTTGTAGGTAGGGATCGACTGCTCTGGAACTCGATGGTGCAAGGAACACAAAGATTTAGATAGGTTTGGGCCGCGAGTTGCGTAATACCCTACGTCCTGTGAGGTGGTTTGTATTGCCTTAGATGTTGATGTGTTTTGGTGGGGGTCCCTGCCCGCCATTATATATCCGGGGGGACAAGATTGTATGGAAAGTCCTAGCCGAGTACAGTTGGAGTCCTACTACAACACAATCGGGTAGTTTCCTTTGTACTGCAGCTAGTTCTACGCCTATTCGGGTAGTTACAAAAGAGGTAAGGTAGATCCATGAGCTATCCTTACTCTAGAACATTCTATGCATATAAGCAGACCCACTACCCTGGGTCTGACAAGCCCCCAAGCTCTTCGTAGCCGAGTCCTGCAGGCGTCGAGTACTTGGTTGGGCTTCTTCGAGTACTTCAAGTAGTCAAAACATCCTACTGGTTGCTTCTGGGCCTTCCTTCAGATACGTCGAGTAGTCCTCCAAGTACTTTCGGTTGCTCCAAGTCTGTGAGGTGCTCAAGCCCCGAAATCTTGATCATATATGGTGCGCGAAGCACTTGCGCTCCATATGGAGTAGCCCCCGAGCCTTAGGTTGAATCACAGAATCAGGCTGAGGGTCACTTCAGTCTTTTTCCTTCATTATTTTCCAAAAAATTGAAAAATAAATCTTTGATGCACATATCCCGCAGCCCCCGAGCCTTAAATCAAAATCTCTTAAACTGCGGGTAGCCCCCGAGCAAAGATCTGGAATTAAGGATTTAAGATGTGGCATCAGATTTTATTCTTCAGAATATCTACAGGATTCATCAGATCCAGTATCCGAAAAGACCTCTTTTTCGGATAAAAATTCCCAGAAAAATGATTCGATTGGATACGCCACACTGATTGCACCCGAAATATCCTCAGAAATAAAACCCGGGATGTATATCTTTTTACTGTTTACTCACGTGGGACTGTACTGTGTAGAGAATCTGCATTATTACGACCATGAATGCTGCCAATGTAGCATCACGGGTTGTCCTCCAATACAGTCCCTTGCGGCTATAAAAGGTGGGAGCGAGGCCTTTGCTAGAAGCACCAGTATTCTGAAGCTATGGCTTGCATTTGGTGTTCTTGCTCTTGCCCTCCTGAAATTTGTGTAGTTCTTTCCAACAAAAGATGCTTGAAGAGAACTTGCGAGTGATAAGAGAAGTCCCTGCTACCTCATCCTGCAACCCCAATGCTCTCATTGGATCCATTTTGGACATCATGTCCTTGCATATTCCAATGAGGCAGGTTTGGGGTCGATGGGTTGAGTCTTGTTGTGTCACATCCTTGGGGTTGCCTGTCTCTGGGTGCCCAAGAACTGACATCTCTGGTAAGGAGACTTAATCTTGTCACAACGTCTTCAGGGAGAAGGAGAAATTTTTCCGCAAGATGCTACAAGAGATCTTGCGAGGCGATTACTGAAATCTGCCTCCAAACTCTCGAAACTTTTCTCCCAGAATACGAGTATCATTATTCCCTTGATGGGAATAACATGTTTATACTTTGTTATGGCCTCGGGCCGATCTAGCTGCAGCAGGCGTCGACTAGAAGCTCCAATAGATGGCGTTGTGCATGCAGGTCCGAGTCATTGTAAAGCTTAAGTAGAAAGAAGTACTCAAGTTGTAATATCGAGTAGTTGTACTGTGTCGAGTACTTTTCCTTGTTCTGGAATGTAATCCCCGTTAAAGAAGTAGAGTCGAGTAGTTGACAAGGGATGTGAGTGTTTTCTTTTTCCAGAATGTAATCTTAGAAAAAAGGAATGTCTCAGAAAATTCCGTCTTTTCCGCGATTGGCAACAGACTGTTGGCCTTTAAGGTGTTTTACCATGTTGCCACCGCCATTATAAAATTAAACGGTAACTAGGTTTTTACCCCACTGTCGCCATTTGTTGTTACTGTTTGGATCTGTTCTTGCCTTTGAGCCCCCAGATCTAAATCTTCCTGCTCTCTCTTGCTCCCCAATCCGCCAACGGTTTAGCCAGTTTATGCGCGTGAAGCGCTCCGTTGATTTCCTGATAGCCCCCAAGAAGTCGAGCAAGCACAAGGGAGCGGTTGCGGAACCAACCCGCGAAGAAGGATGGATTGCAAGCAAGTGCTCTGAATCTAACCTAGAAACCTTAGTTTCTGCTGGTCTTTTGCCGGAGAAGTCCGTCATCCAATGGCGTCCTGCTTTGGGTGAGGATCATCCGTATGAGAATACGGGCGAAATTGTTGCTTTTACTCCTTATCTGGAACAAGGATTGGGGTTTCCTTGTTCATTTTCTTCTCTGGGCACCTGCGCTACTACAGGATCCAGCTTCATCACTTGACCCCCAATTCCTTTGTTCACATTTCCATCTTCGTGCATTTATGCGAAGCTTTTTTGGGCATCGAGCCCCATTTTGAGCTCTTTTGATTCCTTTTCCACCTTAAACCACAGCCAAATTCCTACATTTTAGATGTTGTAGGAGGTGCGGGTCTTCAGCTTAGATAGAGAAAGGATAGAGTTTACATCCCTTATGGTCTTAGTAATAAAGTAATGGAATGGAAACGCAAGTGGTTCTATGTCGAGAACCAGTGGGAGAGCGTCCCAGTGATTACTCCAGGCCCTCCAATTGAATGGCCTGAATGGAATAAAAAACCAGTCGACGAGAGCCAACTTCCTGAGCTACTCGCGCGAATTGCCGACCTTAGGCAAAGGAATGTGACTAGAGAGGCAGTCATGTTTGACTGGATAAAAAGAAGGATCTAGCCGCTGCAGGCTCGGGAAACGCTTGGTTTCCGGTATCAGGGAACAACTGACTCATCAAGGTACTCGAAGGAAGAGATCTCAGATGAGGAAGTGATTAGTCGAGTACAGCGACTACTAAGGGATGTAATGAAAATTCCCATTGTTCCTGATACTTTTTCAGCTGTGAGTCCTCCAAAGTAGGTACTTGATAAGAGTAGTTGATATGTAGTAATCGAGTACTTTTATCTTAGTGTGATTCTAATAGAATTTGCTTTCTGTAGGAGGATGTGGAGCATTTTAAAAATAGTCCTCCACTGCCAGGCACTTTTTCGACCTTTTTACTTTTCCATGCGCTCTTATGCTGTCAACTAAGTCATAGTATGTTCATATATAAACAGTACTGATGTCGAACCTTGATTGTGCAGATGAGGAAGCGGCTGGAAGGAGTGACAGGGAACTAAGCCCTACTCCAAGTGTAGATACCCAGACTGGGCATCCAAAGGGTGCGCGGTTAGTGGTGAGGAAGCGCTACAGCTCGCAATCTTCTAGCGACAGGTAAGTAGCTAGTTATTTGCAATCGAGTACTTTCGTCTTCGATTTACTAGTTTTGATTTGAGTTTTTGCTTTTTCAAGTCCGACAGCTAAGATGCCACGGATTTCAGCATCTGGGGATGATGCTATGGTGAGACAAACCGCCCCTTCCACCACAGCGGACCCATCAAAAGGAACTGGGACTACTCTACCGACGAGTAGTTCCAGTGTGGATATTGTCGGAGATGTGGGTAAGCAGGCCGTCATTACGAGGCCTACCCGAAAATTTGGCATCAAGGCACTTGCCTTCAAAAGGGCTCCTACGTAAGTTCCTTGAAACTTGTAATTGTAGGATTTTTGTCTGTGTATCTAGTATTTTACAACTGCTTTTTCTTGGCAGAGACGCGCTCCTGGAGTCAAAAGGGGATACTGAGGACGACTTAGCCCCCAAATCGGCAGTGGAGAAGCCACTGAGTACTCCTGATATGAGTTCTCGCGATGCAGAAGACATGGCCGATGCCATGCTTCTGGACTCTCCTCTTCCTGATGCGGAGAGGAGCGGAGAAAGGCTCCCGAAGGGCGATGGAAGCGGCAAGCTTCCGGAGGAGAAGGGTGGCGAGAAGCTTCCTGAGGGAGGCAATGTGAAGGTGCCTGAGGACATCCCTACAAGTAAACTTATAAAGCCTTGCACTCATGGAGTACTTCTTTGCTCTTAATTTGATTAAGAAGCGATTTTTCCCTGTAGATTCCCAAAATCCAGGGAATACTGTAGAGGGGATTGAAGATGCGCCAAAAAAGGCGATTTCTGTGGTGCAAGCAAGTACTTCCCAGATCTCATCGGGAAGTGTCGTGCCACAGGAGAAGCTGAAACTGGCATTCAAGCTACTGGGAGTAAGTAGTCGAATATTTCGAGTACTTGAGTATGAATTGAGTAGTATGTACTGATTCTTTGTTATTTTCTTTCTTTGCAGGAAGTGTTGGAGGAGGAGGGTAGCCAGCCCCAGGACAATTCGGAGCTGAATGCTCTGAAAGAGCGTGTTAAGACGCTCTCATCCGAGAATGCTGCCCTTCAGGAGAAGCTTAAGAAGCTTTCCAAGGCCAAGAAAGGTTAGTCTTTAGCATACAAGATGCAATCGACTAGTTGTTCTGCCTGGTGTTTATAAGGTTTTCTTTTGAATCGAGTACACAACTTGCTCAAAATCATTAAAGATTGAGGAAAGCTTGGTACTGGATCTAAAAATTCTTATGTACCGAAACGCAGATGAAATTGAAGAGCTCAAGAGGATCAAGGAAGACTCTGACCGGGAGGCGGTGACAGTTCTTCAACAGCTAAAGACCTTGTCAGAATCCCGGGACTCGATGCAACATGAGCTTGTAGAGCTGAGGCAAGTGAGGGATGCCGCTCAAGAAGTGGCAAGTGAGGGAGATCCTGGAAGGGAATGAAGACGAACCGCTCACTTTGGCGGGGAGGCTTCGTAAAGTACCCAAAAGTTTCGAAAGGTACGTCTCCACAACCACCCAACAGTACGTAGGACATGTACTCGGGTTGGTGAAGTCCTACTGGCCACAGACTCCTCTTGATGCACTTGGGAAGGGCGTGAAGGTAGATTGTACTGATGAAAAATTCCATCAGTATCTACAAGAAACCTCCGTGGTGGCCGACCAAATAGTGGAGTCCCTGAACAAGCCCGAGTCTCCTTGAACTTTGGTTGTAATTTGTTTTGGCGTGAGGGCCACAAGTAATTTTGAACAAATGTTGGATATTTGAGTAATGTCAAGTACTTATTTTTATGGTTGGATTGTACAATCCTTTGTTGTGTCGAGTAAATGTACTCGAAGGTCATGAGTTTTGGCAGCATCGCGCCTACTCAATCATGATAGTGGAAACGAAGAATTGTATCCGTAGGTACCTTATAAGGCAAAGTATTCTCGAATAGGATTGAGTTGTATGGTTCTAGATCAGAACTCTATTGCTGACCGGTTAGTCCGAATTAAATACGAATTGTCATTTAGGCAAAAAGAAGCCATCTTGCTGAAACTTACCACTTAACAGTTTGCCGCTCATGAGATAAATATGATAATACAAATGGCTATGCCGTCCGATTCAGTAATTTGTACATAACTAACCTCAAATCAGTTTTTGTGTCAAGCATATATGTGGTTATTCGTACATAACTAACCTCAACTTAGTTTGTGTGTCAAGCATATATTGTTCTTCTAATGTAGGAATTTGTTATTATTCATAGTGTTCTAACCATGTCCTCATAAAATGATATTCTATCTGAAGCTCTCGACAATGCCAAGGTTCCGGTCCTTGTAAATCCAGATGAATCTTGGGTTCTCAGCCACATCTACAAGAAGAAGAAGCACATGCCACGTGTCATCGCTCAGGTTTACAACACTGCAGACGGAGGGCAGGTCCCCTTCTACAACTTTATTGAGCACAGAAATTCCAAGGAAGAGGGTAGCAACCGTACCAACGAGAAGGCAAACTCTAGAGGGGTGGGCAATTGGGTGAGGATGGCAGCCATGTTGCATAAGTGTGAGAAGGATACTAATATTGTGTAATACGGTGTTAGAGTCAAGTCATAATAGAACACCACGGCTTGACTTTGGTTCCGCTATCTTTATATGGAGGAATTACTTTTTAGATAGCTCATGTAAAATTCATTATCTAATCTTAATTACGAAGGATTCCTTTGGTTTCTACTGGATGGAAGCCAATCCCATCTATTTTTGGAGGCAGATGTGGAGTTGATGCATCAAGATCTGGCTATGCTCAAGGTATGAACAGGGTTAAAAGAATACATTAGACTTACCATGAGTGAAGAAATAAGCAAGAATCTCGCATTAAATACGAATTAACATTTAGGCAAAAAGAAGCCATCTTGCTGAAACTTACCACTTAACAGTTTGTCGCTCTTGATATAAATATGATGATACAAAATGGATATGCCGACCGATTCAATAATTCGTACATAACTTACCTCAGCTCAGTTTGTGTGTCAAGCATATATGCAATTATTCGTACATAACTAACCTCAACTCAGTTTGTGTGTCAAGCATATATTGCTCTTCTGATTTAAGAATTCATTATTATTCATAGTGTTCTAACCATGTCCTCATAAAAATGATAATCTATCTGAAGCTCTCGACAATGCCAAGGTTATGGTCCTTGTAAATCCAGATGAATCTTGAGTTCTCTGCCACATCTAAAAGAAAAAGAAGCACATGCCATGTGTCATCGCTCAGGTTTACAACATTCCAGAGGGAGGGCAGGTCCCCTTCTACAACTTCATTGAGCACAGAAATTCCAAGGAAGAGGGTAGCAACCGCACCAATGAGAAGGCAAACTCTAGTGGGGTGGGCAACTGGGTGAGGATGGCAGCCATGTTGCATGAGTGTGAGAAGGAAACTAATATTGTGTAATAAGGTGTTGGAGTCAAGTCATAATAGAACACCACGGCTTGACTTCGGTTGCAATATCTTCACTTCAAATGAAGTGGCCCCATGTATCTTTGGTCAGATAGAGTCCTAAATGCTATATGTCGTTGCTAAAACATTACAACATATCTTGAAGTTCTGTATTTGCAGTCTTGCAAATACTAAGTTAGCAACCAACTGAGACTCTTGTGTACCTACTATTGCATAAGTATGATTTATGTGCGTAAAACAACAATTCGCGGAAGCATTACAATATCAGATTAGCAAAAAAATTGATTCAGCCAAGAAAAAAATAAACAACGGTCTTTCATGTGTGTATTACACATCTTGTCCGTTCGTGTGCAATATGCACAAATCTACCTTGCGGCATATTGGCTCCTTGCATTGCCGAAGATTTCTCTTCTCTCTACTTCTTGCCTTACTGGTTCTCTTGATGATTAGAAAACGAATCTTCTATCATGGGTTTGTCTAGTTATTTTTCTTTCTCACTTGTGTTACAGCACACAAGCATAAGAGGCATATATACTGCAGGTAGGAATGGAGCATGTCCGATCAATGAGTTTCTAAACCATTGTTCGCATGATGCCTCAATTCAAGAAACTAACATGAACTTGTATTTCAGCACTAACCCAACCTTTAGTAATCAGACTATATGAGCCATTAGCCTCCCACATTAATTTTCCATTAACATGCATACATTATTATACTTAAACCCAAAGAAAACACATGTAACATGCATGTCAGTCCCAACCCAGAAACTGCACATTACTTTCCATAGGTGCATACCAGCAAGAAACTATACTACACAATGCAATGCTAATTTGTGTGCATCTAAAATTAATTGTATGACTATCTTCCATATCATGTTCTTTTCTGTCTTGAGTGCCCGAGCGCCGTTGCCGGCGGTGGCGCTTCGCTAGGGCTTGCAGAGTTCCTAGGGTTTCAATATTTTTCCCATGCTTAATGGCTGTAGTAGTAAAGTGTGATAGTTTGACCTGTAATGGTAGCTGTGGAAATGTTAACAACTTACTCATACAAACTTGAGGGCTTTTGGTCCGATGTTAAAATGGTGATTGTGTGGTCATATATGCAGACTTGATGTCTGTGATCCAGCTTAGTTTATACTGTTGTAGTGTGCAACTTGACTAGCTTAGCTAGCTAGCTACCTCATGTTTGGAACTATGGATGACTTAGTATTAATGACTTAGCTAGCAACCAAAAATGCTCTCTAGCACATCAAAGTACCAACACACCAACGGCCGATGCCTCTGCATATAGTGTCAGTTCATCCAGTATTGAAGCACATTTTGCCAAAAACCTTCTAGAGCAGAACATGCTCTCTGGCACATTAAAGTACCAATACACCGATGCCGCTATCCATAGAGTCTGGTTTTCAGCTTTGATCACCTTAGGACTCTAGCATTGCATCAACCCGTTATATTTTCATGGTGTCAGTTCATCCGTTGCATTGTTTTCTATTGTCACTACTATAAATGATGAAATTGGTAGCGGTTCAAAAATAGTTTTTGCTGGCGGTTTGATGTTTGTGATTGTAGAAATGTTTTGCATTGTAGGCTCCGAATATAAGCCATCAGAAATGGTATTTTTATAGTAGGTTCTTTATAAGAACCGCCGATAGAAAATGGCGATGATTTTTATATGCGGTTTGTTCTACTAACCGCCGTTATAAATATGATCTTTACCTAGGGTTTCCTCAAATGACCGCCGGTAATAATAAACTCCCAAAACCATATAAGTGTAACACATGATAACCCTAGGTTATTTCCCTTCCACTCATCGCGCCGCCAGCCCGAATCGAGCTCAAATCATCGGCTCTGCCCCGACATAGCGATGAAGACCGGACGGCGTGGCGCTGCCCCGACGTTGACGCCGAGGACTGGTCGGCGCGGTGCTCGCTGACACTAGGGAACGACCGGCGCAGCACTGCCCCGACGCCGATGCCGGGGACCGACCGGCGCAGCACTGCCCCGACGCCAGTGGCGGATCCAGAAATGGTTGAAGGGGGGCTGATTTCTTCTTCCTCTCTCTCCCTTTCTTCTTCCTCTCCTTCTTCCTCATCCTTTCTTCTCAAAAATTTGAGGGGGCGCTCAAGGGGAGCTCCATGGTTTTTTGGGGTCTAGGGGTGGCTGGAGCCCCCCTAGACCCAGTGCTGCCTCCGCCCCTGCCCGACGCTAACGCCACCTCCCTTTTTGCGCTACCACCCAGCAAGGACTATGGCGGCCCAATCGTCAACCTCCTGCCGCCAACCATCTGACTTCTACACGAGAAGCATGTGAGAACCTCTCGCTTCATCAATTCCTAGTCATCTAATCTGACCATCCGCTGACGATGATGTGCCGTAGAATTAATCGCACGGTCTCTGTTTCTAACTTTCTAAATCTCATCCCTAAATTATATATAATGCACTAGGCCCTTGATTTAACTCTTACTGATTCCAAGAAACGTTTGACATGCATGAATGCAAGCTCCAGCATTTGCCTTTGGGAAGCAAACTTGTAGGTTTATGGGTGATTCTGTTCATACTTATTTTTAAGTCGATGCATCTCTGATTCTTCAGGGTATTTGGATGAAATGACTTGTTTCTGAACAAATAACCAATGGTCCCTGATGATTTATTTGGATAATCATTCATTGTCGATCCTCTATCCAATAACTATTTCGCAAAACATTTCTTTTCCTACTAAATACTACAAGCTTACAATATCCCTGGTTTACATTGGCTCCATGTAGTACTCTGAATATATACAGCTACACTGGATTAGTGTGCTGAAGTTGGATTCTGTATTTTTTCTATGAAGTCACCTGATACATCTGCATTGGTTTCCTTTCGTAATCAGAATTGAGAAATAATGTATTTAGAATTTCGCTGATCGCTGATTGTTTATTTAGTCAGAAACTTCTTTATTTTTCCATTAGCTTACTATCTTAACTACCTGCAACTCTTGACCATAAATGCAGCTAAGATTGGTCAGCGCGGATAACCCAGTAAGAAGGGGACACCTCTTACACACCGGAGCCTGAGATCAAGCCTGAGCCCTAGGAGAATATTGCAAAGGAGGCGAAGGAGCAAGAGCCGCAGCCAAAGTCCACCTAGCAGTAGCAGTAGCAGTAGCAGTAGCAGTAGCAGCTTGAGCCCAACTCCAAAATGTGCAAATGATGTCTGTACAAAAGAGCAGAGCCAAGAAGTGTCCCCCACAAGGAGCAAGAGCCCAATTCCTAGAAGGAGCATGAGAAAGATAAGGGTGCCAAAACATTTTTTTAAGTGGGCTGCATGGCATTTTTTAAGAGAGATACATTAGGAAAGGTGGGCTGCATGACAAACAAAAAAGAAATGATTGTTCGTACACATTTTCCGGTAAATGTTCAGTGATTTTAAGTGATCAATGTTACTGTGTGATAATTATGTAACATTTTTTTGTAGTGCCGCAAACAACCCCCTCACACGGTGGTATGGGGGTATTATGTTTGCCATTACATGAGGAAATTTGTGGAAGACCCAGCTTTTGAATCTAAGATTTTTCACTTTAACGTATCCTATCTTTTCAGTTCCGTTGAGCTAATCATAGAAAAAATGCAAGTACAGTCAGGATATACATTCTCGCCTCTCTGTTGAACAACTAGGTTGATTTATTGCAAGTGTAGCTAGATTGAAGTGATCTTCCAAAGAAGTAAGCCATCTTCTTTTTTTCCTGACACGAATCATATGATGCATAGATATACATGAACAATTAGGTTGATTTATTGCAAGTATCGCTAGATTGATTTAGATTCTAGGGGAGCTGTTTCCTTCCTCTATTGTGACTTGTGTCATCCATGTTGCCAATCGCATAGTAGGTACATGAATTAGTTTACATGTAGTTGATCATGGATATAGTAACACCAACTTGTGTTACTATAAGTAAATAAATGTGTTACTATGCCTCCTTGTAACACATCTGGTTAGTGTTCCTATATCCAATGTTACTACAGTCTCATCCATTGGAACATAAAACATGTGTTCTTCTACATCTCAAAAAGTGTTACTACTTTGTAACACAATTTATGGTCTATTGTTACACTTTTTAAGTGTTACAATAATTATGTTGTGTAACATATTTTTTTGCTATAGGAACACATCCGCATTGTGGTAATAACACTTTGTGAGAACATACTTCGGAATTTTTGGAACATATGATTTGTAACACATGTTATTATTATGTACTTCCATATATTTATTGACATGAAATTTATTGAGGGAGCATGGCACATTGCATAATTACACAATTTTGAATAATAACATGAAGTTTCACTGGTTGTAGGAAGAGAACAAACGTATTAGTTGTTCACATGATGACATAGTATATATGCCAATAGAGAGAACAATCTCTACTATTGGAAATGAAACAAAAATATAAATATATTGTGTTCACAAATTCAATTGCTTCGATATTTATCATTGTTTGCACGTAAACAATATACAAATTCACCCATTGATCATTTCAACCTGCATAGAGAAAGCTACAACATCAAGAAGTTTGACCAAATATCTTGGTATAAAATTATGCAGATTCAGTAGAACAATGAACACTTAATAGGTATATAAAGAAAGTAGTGAGACCCCAACTACAAATCATTGTTTGCCCCTTTATTTCCCTATTTTCCACTCGATACTTGATCTTCTAAACCTTAAATTCTTTAAATACCTGAAAAAATAAATCTCAATCAAAAACTGAAATAAATCGAAGTGAAAAGCATTGTATATGTATACGAAAGCTTGAGACACACATAAATTAATAAATAGGTTTCTAAGTTTGAGTTTAATCTCCCTAAAAACTGATGGTTTAAAACAACTAATTGAAGAAGTTTATCTTATTCATTTGATTTATTACAATAAATTGATAAAAACTACCTTTGTTAACATATGGAAACATATTTTGAATAGATGGCAACTGAATGATTAATAAAATCAGAAATAGATTCAGAAAGCAGTCACATGTCAATTATCTTGCTGTGAGTGCTTAATATGTCATTAAATTAAGGTCATATATATGATCATATTTTAGGAAAATCAGTAAAGCATATTGACAAAACGTACCAGTAATGCGCAACTGAACATGAAAGCAAGTAGGATAAACTAACTCTTCTATTTAACTCGACGAAGTAAGAACTTTTTGGTGTGAGTTGTTATGACCGGGCTGCACTACCCTAGGCGCAGGCCCATTAGTGGCTAATAAGCCCCTTAGCGCATTTCTAGCCACCCCTCATCCAATCGGTTCCTCCTCCTCCGTCTCTTCATGCAACAGCGCCACCACGGCTCCTCGCCACAGATCTTCCACCTTCAAGCCTCGCCCTCCTCTCTCCCACTAATACAATCTCAGGCCGACCAGAGGGAGGACACCGCTGCGTATCAACCTGATATCAGAGATGTCGATCCCTGCGCCTACCTCCACCACGCCGCCCCCACCTCCGTCCGCGTCTTCGGCCCAGGCGGCCAGTCTGGTGGCGTCCGCGGCGGTGGTACCGACCGCGCCCATCCTCTCCTTAGTGCTGCTGCCGCAACAGCCGCAGATGCCGCCGACGTCGTGTTCTCCCCGCAGCAGACAACGGCCGCCATTGTGGAGCTCAACAACAACATGGCCGAAATGTGGGTGATGATGCAGGCCCTGCTTCAGGGCCAGTACCAGCCGCCACTGCCGTCCTATGCTCCACCCGCTCCGCGGCCACCCCCTCCCTCCCAGCCACTAGGCCTCCCTGCCCTATGGGATGCCGCCCGGTTGGGGGGGACTCCTCTGCCACCGTGCCACCGGTGTCGATGGGGCTTCCAATCCACCTGTTGCGATTCCCAGCGTCCCCGTCTCCGCTCCCGGCTTGGGCCACAGGTTCCTCCGGGACGGTGTACACAGCGACCACAGTGACCTCATCATCGCCTTATGTCTAGCCCCCACCCTCCACTGGCACCATGCTCGGCCATGGTGGTCTAGTGGTGTCAAGGGTCCTGTATGGTGGGGTATATGGCACACTCTTTCCCGAGGCTAGTTTGTTGCCCCCGGTCTTCGGCGTTTCGGATGCTGAGGACACCACCATGGGTGCTGCACCGTTCGCCACACCCGTCACCGCGCCTCTGTGACTCCACAAGCTCGAGTTCATTACTTATGACGGTTCGATGGATCCCTTGAACTGGCTCACACACTTTGAGCAGTTTTCCCAGGGCCAACGAACACCAGCATCGGAGCGCACGTGGATGGCCTCCTATCACCTCACTAGAGCGGCCCAGATGTGGTACTACACCCTCAAGCAGGATGCGGGCATGCCACCTTGGGACCATTTCAAGGATTTGTGCCGCCTGCATTTTGGCCCCTCGATCCACGGCACCAGATTGGCGGACCTCGGCCGTTTACCATTCCACTCCACAGTCGACGAGTTTGTCGATCGCTTCCAGGCGGTCTTGGCGCACCCTTGGAACATATCGACGTAGCAGAAGGCCGACCTCTTTGTCGGGGGGCTCCACGACAACATTCATACCGATGTGCAGATGCGGGAGCCTCCAGACCTCCAGGCAGCGATGTACCTGGCACGCGCCTTCAAGCGTTGTGCGACGGCCTCGGCTACGCCTACACGTGCAACGCGGCCGCCAGCACGGCTGCCTCTTGCCGCACGTTCCCCAGGAGGGGGACGGTGCCCGCGGCCATGGCCACACCGACACCAGGGACTTCCGCAGCAATCTCCTCGACTCTAATGCGGCCATTTCCCCATCTGTCGCTCGTGGAGATGCTGGAGCGTCGCCGGCAGGGGTTCTGCTACAACTTCGATGAGCAGTACATGCGTGGGCACGTGTCCCCCACCTCTTCTTCCTCGACGTGGCCGACTACGTCGACGATGAGGGACCGGACAACGACACCGCGGCCGCGCCAGAGGCGCCCATTGAGCAGGCCGTTGCACAAGTTCTTGTTGTGTCCGTGTATGCTCTTGCAGGGATTCGGACCTACCACACAATGCTGCTACAAGTGGTGGTGAATGGAGAGCGCCTACTTGGCCTCCTCGACACAGGCTCTACACACACCTTCCTCTAGGGCGTAGTGATGCGCCGCTTGGGGCTCGCTCCGCATGGGGCAAACCAGCTCCGCGTCTCTATGGCGAGTGGTGAACGCGTGTCGTGCGAGGAGATCGCTAGTGATGTGCCCATCTCCATCGACAGCGAGTCCTTCTCCATCACCTGCGTCGGCCTTCCGCTCGGTTGCTTCGACTTCATCCTTGGCGTGGACTTCCATGGTGCCTTGGGGCCCTTGGTCTGGGACTTTGAGGGCCTCACTGTGTCCTTCCAGCATGGCGACCGATGCATCACGTGGCACTGTCGGTGCCCCGGGCACACCAACCAACCAGCAGGCGCTGGCTGCGGTCACCCCTGACCCGCAGCTTCCGCTGATGGATCAGCTTCTTCAACAACACGGCGCCATCTTCAATGAGCCGCGGGGTCTACCTCCCACGCGGCCTTATGATCACCACATACACCTTCTTCCAGGGACGACGCTAGTAGCTATGCACCCCTATCGGTACCCGCAGCTTCAGAAATACGAGCTGAGGGGCAATGTGCTGCTATGCTGGAGCAGGGCATCATCCGGCTGAGTACGTCCCCGTTTTCCACTCCAGTGCTCCTCGTCAAGAAGGCGGACACGTCGTGGTGCTTTTGCATTGACTACCGCGCCCTCGACGACAAGACCGCCAAGGATAAGTTCCCGATCCCGGTGGTGGATGAGCTTCTCGATGAGTTGCATTTGGCCTAGTTCTTCACTAAGCTCGACCCCCGTTCGGGCTGTCATCAGGTGCGCATGCACCCGGCGGACATCGAGAAGAACGCTTTCCGGACTCACCACGGCCACTTCTAGTTCTTGGTGATGCAGTTCGGGCTCTCCAATGCTCCAACTACCTTCCAGGCGCTCATGAACGATGTCCTCAGGCCCTTCATGTGTAGGATCGTGCTATTTTTCTTCGACGACATTCTGATCTACAGCTCATTGTGGTCCGAGCAACTCCAGCACTTGGATTAGTCCTTTGGAATTGAGTTCTTGAACCCCTACTTTACCTTCGCTTCATTCATACTTGAATTTCAGATTGCGCGCTTACACTTTCTTGCTTGTGTTCTTCAATTCGCTTGCTGGAAAAGCCTTCTTGGTGAGGTCAATCAAGTTGTGCTTGATTGATAACCAATGGAGCGGTGGTGTAACGGTTGAAGGCTTCGAATTCGTGTCTGATTAGAAGTCGGATCGCCAATGTCACGTACTCCACCAATCGAATTTACCCCTACCTCTCGGAAGATCCGGCCGCGTCTACATCAGGAAGTTCATTTGCGACTTTGGCTCTATCGTGGCGCCACTCACTCGTCCCCTTCACAAGGAGGCATTTGGCTAGACTGCGGACGTGGAGGCTGCCTTCGTTGTGCTCAAACAAGCTTTATCCGCAGCTCCTGTTTTGCAGATGCCGAATTTCGATCGCCAGTTTGTCATAGATTGCGACACGTCCGGTGCCGGTTGCAGTGCGGTTCTCCACCAAGGGGCGGGGCCCCTGGCCTTCTTTAGCCGCCCCTTTGCCACCCGCCATGTCAAGCTAGCGGCATACGAGTGCGAGCTGATCGGCTTGGTGCAAGCTGTTCGGCACTGGTGGTCATACCTGTGGGGGCGTCGTTTCCTCGTCTGCACCAACCATTACAGCCTGAAGTTTCTCCTGGACCAGTAGCTTTCCACAATTACCCAGCATCAGTGGATTAGCAAGCTGTTCGGGTTTGAATTCATGGTGGAGTTCCACCCTGGGCGCCAGAACACGGCGGCAGATGCGCTGTCCCGCCACGACGAGGACTCCAAGGTGGTGCTGGTCCTCTTGGGGCCGTCCTTCACGCTCTTCGACGACGTCCGGACGGCCACCGCCGATGACTCAAAGACGTGCGGAGGCCCCGTGGCAGGCTGTGGACGACTTCCTCCTCCGCAGCAACCGCGTCAACGTTCCCCACGCCGGGATCTGTGTCACCAGGTGGTGGCGTTGGCGCACACTGCGGAGCATGAGGGGATCCAAAAAACCCTTGTCCGCCTACGTGAGGACTTCTACATCCCGGGCGATAGGCGACTTGTACAAGACTTCGTCCATGCCTGTGATGTGTGCCAGCACAACAAGACGACGACGATGCAGCCGACCGGCCTCCTACAGCCCCTGGACGTGTCGTCCCAGGTGTGGGCGGACATCTCCATGGATTTTATTGAGGGGCTTGCCAAAGTGCACGGCAAGTCCGTCATCCTGACAGTGGTTGATTGGTTCTCCAAGTACGTGCACTTCATCACGCTCAGCCACCCGTACACCGCCGCCTTAGTTGTCCGCGCCTTCTTCAACGGGATTGTACAACTCCACGGGTTCCCCACCTCCATCATCAGCGACCGCGACCCGGTCTTCACTAGCAACCTGTGGCAAGATCTTTTTAAGCTTCCAGGTGTGAAGCTACGACTCAGCACAGCATTCCACCAACTGACTGACTGACAGTCTGAGGTCGTCAACAAGATTATCGCGATGTACCTTCATTGTGCGACGGGCGATCGACCGCGTTCGTGGATGGACTGGCACCCATGGACGGAGTACTACTACAACACCTCCTTTCACACGGCTCTCCGGGCGACGCCGTTTGAGGTGGTCTACGGCCGGGCGCCGCCCTCTGTTATTCCCCACCGGGAGGGCGCAGCTCAGGCGGAGCCGCGGACGCCATGCTTCGAGACCGCGACGCCTTCTTGGTGGAAGTCCGGGAACGTCTTCTCCAAGCAGAGCAGCACACTAAACGCCACTATGACGATGACCACCACGCGCTGGAGTTCAACGTGGGTGATTGGGTGCTTCTCCGCCTGCTCCATCACCCCACCCACGCTTTGGCGTCACCGTCCAAGGGGAAGCTGCGCCCTCGCTACGCCGAGCCGTTCCAGGTGCTCGAATGCATCGTGCAAATGGCGTATCGCCTTCAGCTGCCGCCCAATGGGCGCCTGCATGATGTCTTCCATGTCGGACTGTTGAAGCCGTACAAGGGAACTCCGTCTGCAGCTCTAGGGCCAGTGCCACCAGTGCAGGATGGGCGTCTGCTTCCTGCGCCGAAGCGTGTCCTGCGCGCCCAGCTCCGTCGGGGTGCCTGGCACCTCCTCGTCAAATGGCAGGGTCATCCAGAGGACGATGCGACATGGGAACCACTCCGCGACTTCAAGCTTCTCTACCCCGATGTCCAGCTCGAGGATGAGCTGTTTGCTGGGGCGGGAAGAGATGTTATGATTGGGCTGCACTACTCTAGGCGCAGCCCCCTTAGTGGCTAATAAGCCCCTTAGCGCATTTATTTATTTCCCTTATTTTCTAGAGAAAATATAAATACTTGTAAACATTGGAGATTAATCAAGCAAGAGCAATTATCTGCTTGACTTCCTACGGGAGCCGGGAGACCCCCAAACCCTAGCCACCATGGCTCATCGCTGCGTATCTTCCACCTTCAAGCCTCGCCCTCCTCTCTCCCACCGGAGGGAGGACACCGCTGCGTATCATGAGTCGACTCTGCTTCAAAAACCTGATGGACTGAAATATTATCATTGATAAATTTCCATATGAATTGTAACACAAGCCAGATGGAAATGTTAGGCACTTAGTCAGGGGATAATAAATCATGTGTACACATTGATGTGATGACCAAATAATGACTAGGGGCTGTGGGAAACTAGGTACTTCTTTTCATGTGCATAATGAATACTTTGTTATCAAGGTGAAGAACAAGATTTAAAAGTGTAGAAATATACCTAGGTAGCTGCAAAATAAACTTTAAGCAAAACAGAACTAAACAAACATCAAAACTTAAGGAGGGTCTTTCAGTTATGCAAACAGTTCACCTTTCATAAAAAAATTAAATTAAGTGCCAAGCAAAAATGGACAATAATTATCATAACTAATGTGAATACTTCATCATTGAAATGTAGCATTCATTAAAAAAATTGCATATGCGTTCTAGAATGGCACCAAATCCCAATTTCGAAATGCTGCTTTCATGCCCTGCTGCTGCCATCGGGAATAAAGGAATCCTGCAGAACTTGATTATTGTGTTGAGAAGAAATTTCAAAGTTGATTAGTTTCAACAAAGTATGAAAATGGATACATTGAGATATAGAGAGAACTTCTAATTTTTTATAGATGCAGACTCGAAGTCTTGTGCTGCGACTGCGAGCTCAGGTTGAGAGGACGGGCATTAAGATGCCGTAGTGCAGCAAACCGGTTGAAGGCTCAATCCACCAACTTCAGAGTTTAAATTATCCATGGATCGATACTGAAATTGTCTATAGCTACCACGTAAAAACAGATTGTCCTAAAGGGACCCCCAACAAACGCTAGATCAGAACTACCAGTATTGAATCTCACAAAAAGAACTACCACTATGAGAAACTCCAGAACACCGCAAATTTAAACTGCTGCCAAACACCTGACAAGATTTGTCCCTTAAATACCCAACCTAAACTAGCACTGAACGTGGAGAACTGGGAAGCAAATCGATTTATTAATTACCTATGCCAGATCACTGCCAGTTCACTATCCTGCCCCTTTTCTCACTTGCCTACCGCGCACCTCCCCGTGACTTAGCTGCAACTGTCCTACCATGATTGCTCTACCTCCTGTTCTGCAGAAACGATCTACAGCCTGCAACAACGGCATCTACAATCAACACCAATCTAGAGCATCAAGAATGATGGGGATTGATCTGGGACCAAGAATATCCACGGGAAATCAGCAACAAGAACGCAGAGGTTAATGTGAAGAGAGAGGGGCAATCAAGAATGCGATTTAGAGGTGCGGCGCGAGGGATTTGGCGCGGGTAATAGCTTTGGTGCAGGCATTGGGGCGGGATTTGGCGCGCGCTGGATTTGGAGGAGGGGAGTGAGTGGGAGGGGGAGCGCCTGGAGGTGCGGCGCGGCGAGCAGTGGGATCCAGCTGAGGGGCAGCTCGCTGGAGAATTTCGCGCGGTGAGAAACCTGGTCTAATTAGGCCTTTGTTACCACAACTCTAAGCCCATTAGGCCCAGGTGACACTATTTTTCCTTTAAACATGGATAGTTGTAAAAATGCTGCCATAAGCCTATATATGATTTAACGACACAACAAATGCTTATTAACACAATTGTATATGCTTATTAAAGTCTATGTACTTTATTGCATAAACCAGTTCCTATATTTCTTTCCTTCACTTTTCTGATTGGGATACGACTGCTAATTGGAAAAGTGCATTAGTCAGTCAACATAGGGTATGATAAAAAAAATTTATGACTCTTTAGCTCAGATCACCTAGGTGGGCTTAGCTACTTAGCTCAGCATGGTCACTACGATTATTAGGATCGGACCAAACCTGTGGTCCTAGTTGGCAAAAACTAGAACCAGAACCTCTAGTTATCGAAGGCTAAAATAAAGACGTGCAAGGGGTATTTGACTCCAATTAACGCAAACCTAACTACTTGTGACGTGTAGGGACAATGCAACAGGATCGAACCCTGCTAGTCCCGGACAGAGTTATTAGGACCATCCCAGATGGTCCAATCAGAAAAACTAAATCATAAGCCTTAGGCCAGTCTCGGTAGGGTGTCATTGCACAGTTATCAAGA
The DNA here is from genome assembly GCF_016808335.1 of Panicum virgatum. NCBI lineage: Eukaryota > Viridiplantae > Streptophyta > Magnoliopsida > Poales > Poaceae > Panicum > Panicum virgatum. The sequence continues at coordinate 32,898,862 of NC_053152.1, read as the reverse complement.
TTGTGAACTAGGTAACCGAACCGGATGAGTATTATGGTGATGACACTCCTCTCAGATCCTATGACACTCCTGAGGTTGGGTTATTCCTGAACCATTGCTGTCAATTGTGATGTTTATAGGGAGAAGTTAACTTACTCTGTTGTTGCTTCAAGCTAGTTAACTGAAAATTATTTAGCACTGTGCCAACTATATTAAGGTTGCAGCATTAATTTGGAACTCGATCATGCTGGTAGATTTTCAGGTGTATAAAACTTTCTTCGGATAATATATAACTGGCCTTCTTTGCTCAATTTGGAGAAGCTGATAACTATGATGCTCTAGTTTACTTGTCATTTCACATGCTTGCCATTTCTTACCATGTTGTACCTAACTACTAGCTCAGTGATTGCTAATTAAATTTTTTGCATGTTTGCCGTGCGAGACCCGCCCGAATCAAAATGCACTTGCTCAGTCTGAGCTCACCAAAATCATATGCGGACTGTGCTTCTCCCTAATGAGTCAGCTCATCAAGAAAATTGGCGAGTTTTATAATAATAGCTGAACATGATTTATTTTGGGTAGAGATTTGTTGTAACTTAAATGAGCAAATAGAACTTCTGTAACTATCTGAAATCTATCTGTAATATATTCTGCATCTGAAATGTGGTCATATATTTGTGTTGTATGTGTGCCAATTGCAAGTTAATCTTTATGTGTCTATGTGTGACAAATTGAAATAGCGCCTGGAATTTTTACAAGCAGTTGGTAGATTGGCAGACATAATACTATTTTTACTTATGGTTCATGTTGCAAACCTCAGGTATAGATAACATTTGTAACAGAGGTTCGTGTTGCAAACCTCAGATATAGATACCATTTATAATGGAGCTTGTAACGAACTGGGTTCCTGAAAGGAGAACCCGACTCTCTGTAGCATCATGATAGTACATGGATTAGTAGCTGTCACATACAGAACTTATTTCAATTACATATCATAGACATACTGTAGCGAAAATGGCATCTCATGCCATATTTCAATATAATGTTTTGGTGATCGATATAGACAACACAACACTTGGACTAATATGATTATTAAGATGACCATTCTCAGATTTTTAGGTTCAAGTGATGACAAAGAGAAGATAGGCGTAGCAAGGCCCGAAGTTCAAGTGATGTCCAAGTCAGAAAGATCAAAACAGAGACAATTTACTATCACCGGTTAAACCGACGATAAAATTGTACTCACCGGTGCAATGGGCTCAGTGGAGACCAAGTCAGCAGAGTGCAACGGTTGAACCGACGACGGGAAAAATGAAGGCATCGGTGCAATGGACCCAGAGGCTGAGGTAGAGATGGCAACGGGTACACACCCATCGGGTATTGGCCACCCATACCCGTACCCGCTAGAACTAAGTTTTACCCGTCGGGTTACCCGTACCCGTACACGGGTAGGAAAATGTTTCCATACCCGTACCCGGCGGGTAATTTATACCCAACGGGTAACCCATACCCAAAAAGCATACCCGAGAATTACATATAAATATCACATATTCATATGAAAAATAATTCATTTCAAACTAAAATTGGAGTGAGTGTGGAGTAGGATTTGAAGGAGAGTTCAACAATATATATACTAGGAGGGATTAATTGGATTTGGGCCAAATTCATGGGCCATATGGGCTAAAATGAGTTAGACAATTAAGATGGCTTATTTTTTTGTGCGGGTATTTCTTACCCGCGGGTAGGCGGGTATGGGTAGTATACATCCGTACCCGTACCCACCATACCCGATGGGTACAAGATTTTGCCCAATAATATACCCACGGGTAGAAAACTCATTCCATACCCATCTTCTTATACGGTAAAACCCGTCGGGTACTCGGGATTCGGGTACCCATTGCCATCTTGAGGCTGAGGCTAGGGTTTAGCACCAGTTAAACCGACGATGCTCAAAATTGAGCGTCGGTGCAGTTGTCCAGAGACTCCATTTTTTGGGAGTTTCTGAGCTTGCACTCACCGGTTAAACCGATGGTGATTTCAAGAGCGTCGGTCGATTGATCAAGTAGCCATTGGAAGACAGTAACGGCTAGAAGAAGGGAAAGTACACTCACCGGTTGATCCGGTGTTGACAAAACTGGAGCGTCGGTTTAACCGACGATAAGAATTTTTGTCAGCCTTTCCCAACGACTCTTTTGGGGTGTGTGGGCTATATATACCCCCAAGGCCGGGTCATTTGAGGTTGCTGGAGAGTGCTGGAGTTGCTGAAGCCTACTACACTTGAAGAACACCTCCAACCACCATAGAGCATCATTGTACATCATAGAGGCTTAAGCACACTTGTGAGAGTGCTTAATACTTGTAATAGGGATTAGTTCTTGCGAGAGCTCCCTTGAGAGAAGTCTTGCTGCGGCAAGCAATCATTGTACTCGTCGTGTGACCCTCCGACTTGGTGTGGAGTGGCAACGACACTTTGTGCGGGGAAGGAGACCCCTCTTGGTGAGAAGCTCCGATAGTGAAGATGGTGCCGTGGGTGACGCTTCAAGAGAGACGGTGGCGGTGGCCTTGTCTTGGTGACTTGGGGTCACTTAGCCTTTGCTTGCCGGGAGCCTTGGTGGCGAACGCAAGACGGTGATCAAGCGGAGAGACTCGGCATCACACTTGTTCGTGTTGGACAAGTGGCCGTGGACGTAGGGAGGGACTTGGTGTCCTAACCGACCCACGTTAAATCGTGTGTCTTGGTGTCTTCACGGGAGTTTTCATATTCTCTCCCTTACCTCTTTACTTACCGTATTACATTTCCGCATTTACTCTATCTTGCGTGCCTTTACTTTCCTAGTTAGTTTGATTAGGATTGGCTATAGGTTGCAAGTCTTTTAGGGGTAAGTAGAGAGTAGCATAGATAAACCTTAGTCATAACTAGCATGTGTAGGACGTGTTAGGTTTATCTCATGCAAATAGATTGAGCCCTAGGATAGAAAGCGATTAGCGACCCTATTCACCCCTCCCCCTCTAGGGTCGGACACCCCGGTGATCCTTACACATACTTCTCGATAACATCATTACAAGGATTTATTTTTACATAATCCAAAGGATTGTAGTACGAGTTTATGGATACAAGCCCCTTGGGCTAAAAAAACAATCAGAAAGCGGAAAGTGGTAGCTATGCTTCTAGACCATCCTTCAAGAACACTTCTCCACAGGCAAACTTGGATGTAGCAACCTTCCTTAACTTCCTTCATCATCGTCCAGCTTGATGTTTGAGTCGGATCCTGCATCTACCAAACTATCCCTAAGGATGGGATAGGTTCACGTCACCATCCAAAAACATAAGAAAAGTAGCCAAGGATAAGGCTGGGATTTTCCTATGCGCAGGTAGCACCACGAATATATCATCCGAACTTCCAGACACGGGCCGTTCCGGCACCCGGACTCCCAGTCTACTCATACCTCGAGCTAAGCATGACCCACCAAGGCAGTGTGAGAACTCCCACTCCTCGCACATCAACTGCTATCCAAGTAGGCAAGTGGACTAGAGGGAGGTAGAAGATAAGTAGCACTACTCTATGACATGAAACAGGATCAGAGTTGTACATGACTGAGTACGTGGATAACTTATAGTTTTCACCCTCCAGGGGTTGTACACCTATACCCACTTGCCTCGAGGATAGCCAGGAGCAACTCCGACTAACTCTGAGGCACCGGTCTACTATCACAAAACTAACGGCTATGGCCACCATCCTGCTTTCCTAGTTTTGGGCGCATCCTCCCGCGAGAGGTCACCCCGGGACTGTGAAGCCTCTCCCTGCTATGTCGGGTGACATGAGGACCAATACAACCCCTCTAACGCCTCCTCTAGTTCTCACTGATCTTGAAGGATTGGTTCCACGAAGGGAAACACTTGTACCCGCCACAGGTACTTGTAGGGCATGCCCAACTGTAACAGAACCGCCCGAATTATAAGTACACTAACTATCATCTTAAGAATTAATCAAGTTACCACGCACTTAAAATAGTGTAATCCGGCAGCCTATTGGGTTAAGGATCGAAAACACTGGAAGTCTCGCACTGGAAGTCTCGCACGAAGACGAGCACAGATGATTACAAGCAAACAAAAGTTTTCAGATTTAAATTACAAAGCAGAGCTTTACAAATTAAATTTAAGAAGATTATCAGAGTTCAACAAGTGGCGGAATTTAAATAAAAGCTCAATTTAAATAAAAGCTCAGTTTGAAAACAATGTTATCTACGAAGTCGGAAGAATGTCACATCGAGCCCACCGACATGAATTCTGATTAGCTTCAACCAGCAGCAGCTACCTGAAAACAGGGTAACAACAAACCCTGAGTATACTAATACTCAGCAAGACTTACCCGACTAGTGGTATATACTTAGCCGACTCCTAGACATTCAAGGCTGTTTGGCTCTGGAGTTATTTTGCTGAAAAGCTACTAATAGTGGATCCTTACTTCTAGTATTTTAGCTCAAGTTTATTATACAAATACCAACTAGGTTTGCACCAACATCTATAACAAGCATGGTGGATCACATTAAGCCTCTAACCATAACATCATCATATTCATCTCATCATCGTTCCCCTTCTCATTCCAATTCTTACTACGATGTGACAAAGAGATCAAGGCTCTCATATCCGCGAGTCACGGCGAATCGATCCGATTTAACCTTGCAAGGTGGACCTAACCCACACGACACATGCAAGCCACACTGGACCACACATGTCAACTGTTCCCAGCCTTACCACAACATCTGAACCATGCCTGCCAAAACCCGGGTGAAGGGCCCCTCACGGCGAACTCCCAGAGAACCCGGAGGCGACATACTATCCAACACCAGCCATCATGCCACGCCCAGAGTAGCAGGTCACAATTCAAACTATCATTGTAAATCAGGTCTACAGCATACCAGTTTCGACAACCTCCTACTTTCAATATGTGGTTAGTACTGTTCAATCCTCGATCAACACTGCCAACAATGGTACGGTCCTTAACCGACATAGGCGGAGTCTTACTTTCCATCCACTTCATATCCATAACCGAATTCATCTCCACCTGGTCTCCATTTTTCTTTCATCATTGATTCATTCTCTAGGAATTTTTCCAAGTAACAAGACCTATATCTCGTGAGTGGCAGGAATCACTCGACTTCTACCGAGTTCCTACTTAGCAAAGCATTTCTAACGTCAACTGTATACTAGTAGAGACTCATAGGTACCTAGGGAGAAACATGCATACTAGGATTTTATACAACTCCTAGAACGTAAATGCACAATACTTAAATAATAACATTGAATACTAAAATTAAGAGTTATTCTCCGGGGCTTGCCTAGGATTTGACACAAAGTTAGTTAGTTAGCTTGCAGTCCTGCACCGGCTTGACATTATCTCTAGTCCAAGCATGCATCCCAGACAGTCCTTCCATCTTCTGGATGCGTCCGCCATTCACCATCCTGTGGTTCGATCCCGCCATCACGTGCTTTATGTCCATGCGGTGTACATCTAGCGTACCTAAATGAGATGCAAATAATGCTGATGTATGAATACATGGAAGTGCAATAGGCAATCCATCAAAAAGGGAGACATGCACATGGTCACGATGGCAAGAGCGTGAGCATGATGCAATGCAATGCGATTAACAAAAACAACATGGTTGGAAAATTATTTACCGAGCAAACACAACAAACAAATTCATAATGACAACTGTTCGGGGCTGCAATATGAGAGTTCATTTAATTTATTTTAGCCTGAAGAGTTTCCAACAAAAAGTGTTACTAACCTGATTAGGAAGACTAAACATAAGTCTAGAGCAAAAAGAACTAAGCTCTGGAATTTATTTACTAACCAGCAAACATAACCATGAGAGCACACTAAGACCATTTAGCTTAACAAGCCAATCTAAGCAAGTTTTATAAAAACCACCAACATTCTGGTCCTAAATGATTTAACAAGATATACACATGAACAAAACAAGGTGCTGAAATTACATATGCTGGAAAACATTTCTTAGTAACAACAATAAAAGGAAACCTATAGCTAGGGACCGAACAAATGAGAAAACATAACTTGCAACCATAACCTGGTAGTAAAACTTTACCAGCAGGTTTAGGTATTGATCAAGCATGCAGCAAAAATTTACCAACAATTATAGGCAACTGAAAGTATTTAACTTAGCTTTAACAAGGCAAACTGAACAAAAACAGATCTAAAAACATGCACATAGATTCTGGTCATGAAATTTTTACAGTGAACTAGGCATGCAAAAAGTAAGCTACCGCATTGTAAGCATCTAGGCCTCTAGGTATGTTTCGGTGATTAATGACAACTTTTATTGTGACTAATGAGTTTGTGCAGCTTAATGAAACATTATCACTCATTTGGTCATTTGTTAAAGAGGCCCCTCAATTTCATTATTCAAAAAGGCGATCTCGTTATTCAACTCAAATATATATCAAGACTAAGGATCTTTCTAGTCCTAAGTGTCGTAAGGTTGAGAAGGACACTTAGGTTAGTATAGGTTTTATAGTTTTGTAGTGATCGCACTATTAAGAGGGGTTAAGGCCAAGTAACTTGAGCATGGACATGGTCAATCAAAAATGGATGCACACTATGGCCACTTAGGTTATTAGAAGTTCAAATAAGTGGTTCTCAACTTATAACTCAAGAATATTTGGATTTCATTCAAGACTCAAATCAGAAAAGGCAAAAATCAGAAAAAGTCTATACACCGGTTAAACTGACGACTCAACTTTTCTATACATCGGTTAAACGCAGTTAACAGAGTCTGGGCAGGTTCTATACACCGGTTAAACCGACGATGTTTGAATTAACATCGGTCCAATTGTCCAGAGTTGGTTTTTCCAGGGTGTTTCAAGTTCTATACACCGGTTAAACCGACGATGTTTGAAATCAAACGTCGATGCAATTGACCAGTGAGATGGTTTTTTCAGGGATTTCAGAAGTTGTACTCACCGGTTAAACCGACGATGGATTTGAGTTAACGTCGGTGCAGTTGTCCAGAGAGTTGGTTTTTCAGTTGATCAGTGGACAACTACACTCACCGGTTAAACTGATGATACGTCGGTCAATCTGCCCGAGTTGTAACGGCTAGTTTTCCAAATGGGCAGTTTACATTCATCGGTTAAACCGACGCTGGCTATTGGAGGTTCGTCGGATTAACCGGCGCTAAGCAGTTTTTTGGCAGCTTTTTCCCCAACGGCTCTATTCGTGTGAGCTGCCTATATATATCCCTCCAATGGGTCATTTTGAGTTCTCTTGACACTAGGAAACATTCATACACTATACTATTGTTGAGAGCCACCTTGAGCTTCATCTTCCATACATTTTGTTCATTCAATCATTCAAGAAGCAAGACTAAGGACTTGAGTACAGAGAAGCTTGTGTGCATCCATCCTTGGTGATCAGTTCTTGCACAAGTGAAGGCCCTAGCTTGTTACTCTTGGTGATTGGCAGCACCTAGGCGATCTTGGTGATTGAAGGTGTTTCTTCCAGAGCTTGCCAAGGATTGTGGGAGCCCGAAGAAGTTTGTACGTGGCTTGAGCTCCACCACGTCGGGATGGTGAACGGAGACTCTTAGTGAGCACCCAAGTCTCGGTGACATGGGAGGTGACAAGACTCTTAGTGAGTGTCACAACGTGGATTAGGGGTGTGTGTCAACACATCGACACCACGAGAAAAAATCCGGTTGTCTCTTGCCCACTCTTTAATTTCAAGCACTTACTTTCATGCAATTATTCATGTGCTTGACCTTAGAGATCATAACTTAGCTATACCTTGCTTAGTTACATATCTTGTTGTATCTTTGTTAGCTTGTGTAGCTTGCTTAGTTAGCCAGTTGGTGAATTGAGCCTTGCTAGCATTGCATAGGTTAAGGTTGCTTTATTTGTTTTAGAAATTTGAAAAAGGCCCAATTCACCCCCCCTCTTGGTTCATCGATCCTTAAACGCATAAATTTCATAATTTTTAGACTGCCATAACTGCATATACAAAATAAACAAGCTTAAGCAAGTATTACTCATGATTAAATCATTACATCACAGAACAATTAATCAAATAGCAGGTTTCATATTTTTCCTAAGCACTACATGTCAAAATAAAGCTAACCCAACTGGTTTTATATTTTTAGCATGCTCCTAACTCCAGTTATGCAATTAACAAGCTACAACACACATTTATCTTGCATAATTAAAATTGCACATAAAAAGTAATCAAACAACACATTTTATGATTCTATCATATAGAGCATAAAAAGATGAAGCTAACAAAACTAGTTTTGTATTTTTAACATTTTTCTACTATTTACTATGGATTTTCAAAGTTTGCATCTAAGATTTTGAAAAAGTCTAGCGTGGCACTATTCATACGAGTCATAGACTTTGCAAAGAGGCCCCTAGAATTGTTTCTATTCTCGCACAGGGCCCCTGGTCGCGATTTTTGAGCAGAGGAGCATGGGGAAACGGCGATTCCAGGGATGGGGTGGCTTGCCGGCGGCGAGGGAGGAGTGGAGGAGCACGAGGGATGCGAGAGCTACCTGAGGGTGGTGTCGGTTGATGCCGGGGTGGCCGGAGGAGGGCCGACGACGGGAGCAGTACCCGGGCGGCGGTGGCGGCGGCGCTCTAGCGAGCTCCGATGAGGGAGGGCGAGTGGGGACGGGTTGGGGACCTCCAGCGCGACGAGGGGAACCCGTTCAGAGGGCTAGCTTGGGCAGAGAAGGGCCGGAGGTGGGGGCGCGGCGTGCAGAGCCGGTGACAGCCATGGCAGGCAGTGGTGGCTGCATTCCCGCGAGGCTAGGGGTCAGTGGAGGATGGGGGAAAGGCTGAGGAGGGTGAGAAGGACGAGGGGAAGCTCACCAAGGGCTTGATTCGAGCGGAGGAGGATCGAATGGGGCGGATCGACGGCGGCTAGAGCTCCGGGCGGAGCTTCCATGGTAGACGGTGTTGGGGAGCCGATTCTGGTCGAGGGAACACGCGGTCGGGCTTGTGGAGGTGCGGCATGGGTGCGGGGTGTGGCGAGGAGGCTTGGGGGCGCCGAAACTGAGCGGGGCGGCGAGGAATCGCTGGCGAGGAGCCGGCGGCGGCTCTGCTCCGTTTGGCTCGACCTGAGCCCGAGGAGGAAGAAGGGGAGGGGAAAACGAGGGCGGGCGCTGAGGGAGGTAGTCGCAATGGTTGACGCGTGGAGTCATCGGCATTGTGTGTCGATGGCATGGGCGCCAGTACGATGAATAGGAGAGGGAGAAGGTAGCACAGGGAAGGAATTCAACTGCAATTGACCCAATTTTGACTGGCTACAACTCCAAATTTCATACTGGAACCTGAAATTTGGCCAAAACAAAACTTGCAGAGGAACAAAAGATCTACAACATTGGTATTGGATAGAAGTTGATTCGAGTTTTGCCATTGGAAGAAAACTAGGATTAAAGCTAGGCCAAGATTGCAATGAAACAAAGCCAACATGATTAACACTAACGACCACGATTAAATGATGATTAGCGACAAATGTACAAGATTAACACCTGGGGTGTTACAATACATGCCCCCAGCCCTCAACCAAATGATCGGGTCAATGTCGCTAGCCTTTGCTAAAAGTCCTAATCACCAACCACTCATATGTGGATCTCCACTGACGGCAAGACTATCATCACAATATCCCGCAAATACACATACACAACAGCAAAGCATCTCAACTATTGAACATGGTAGAGTAGGGATGCAAGGAATTCAGGTACAGAAACAAGCTATGCAGGTTTATCTCATCATAACATAAAGTAAAGCATAGCATATCTAGCAAGCAATGCCTAATAGGAATTCAAAACGTAGATGGGCGTGAACCTGGAAACTCTTCATTGTCTTCCAAAGCTTCAAGGGACTTCGGGTCGTCTGAGATGTCCTTTTGGATCTCCTTGGCATCGAGGAAGTACTCCTGGGTCTTCTGGGCATCCGGGTCGAGATCAGTTCCTTCTCAAAGGGGCCTAAGTGTAATTACATATAAACATAGGGACCAAAGTGAAAAAGTGCAAAAAACTTCTCAAATAAGATCCAATTTATAACAATTTCAATTCTAACAAGTAGATCATGATTTTAGAAGAATTATGAAACTAGTTTCATATTTTTCGGAGGTTTGGTTGATTTACTATGAATTTTCTAAGCTTAAAACAATTTCTTAAATTAATAAATAATTAAAAATAAAAACAAACATGGGCGACACATGGCAGCCTCTGGTTACGCCACATGTCATGCTGACGTCAGCATGACATCACCAGAGGGGGTCAGATCTGGTGACATTAGTAGTGGGCCCATCTAACATCAACATTGACCTGGTCAACATTGACCATTGACCGGTCAACGATCGTTGGTGGGGTCTACGTATCAGTGGGTACCGCTGCTCAGTCACACGAGAGAGACTGACATGTGGGACCCGCGCATCGGGTTAAAACAAGAAAAGAAAAAGGAGAAGATCTACTGTGTACTAGGGGTTAATGAGCCTAAGGAAAACAAGGTCGGGCCGTGGTTTTCGCACCTCGGGTCGGATTCAGCCCAATCCACCCAGATCTCACTCTTTCCCACTCCTCTCACGGACATGACTGGTCCACGGTTCAGCTGTTCCCGCTCGTCACTAACGAGGCGGGCCCGATTGTCAGCGACTCCCGGGATCCGATGCGGCTGGCTGAATCTCGTGCAGAGGTGCGTGCGTGCGGGTCTGCGTGTGGCCGGTGTGGCAAGGTTCAAGGCGGCGGTGCAAGGTTTGGGTCGGTGAGGCCTAGGACTGAGTGAAGCAAAGAGTGATGACGAGAGTGAGGCGGGGACCAAGATGTGGTAGAGCAGAGCGACGGTGAGGACAGGTAACGAGGCGAAGCGAGGCAACATAGAGGAGGCGGCGAGGATCATGCTTGTGCAGGCACCACACCATGGCGCGGCGTCGGTGGAACGGCAACGAGGAAAGCAGGGAGGCGTAGCAGGTCAAGGCTTGGCCTTGTGGCTGGCTTGGTTGACGAGGCATGTCAGCGAGACTGTGCGCATGCGGTGTGCCCGCAGGGCGTTTGAGGGAATGCACGAAGGGGCTCCCTCCTATGATGTGTCGTGGCGTCGTGGTGCGACAGGTTCTAGACGCGGTCACCGCGCTGCGGCGGCAAGGTATCCAAAGCTCGGCTTGGCGCGGACACAGGGTTGGCAAGGTGGGACGGCAGAGCAGTGCAACAACTATGGCAGTACGAGATCGAGGTGGCAGAGCCATGACGGTGCGGCGGGTCGGTCTGACGAGACCAAGGGCTCAGGCAAGGGCAAGGGCAAGGCCATGGCAAGGGTGAGGGTGAGGGTGTGCGTCCGTGCGCACCAAGGGTGCTCGGTAAAATGCCGCAAGGGCCTGGGCATGATGCGAACACGACGATGCGACCATGAGTGTGCCCAGCAAGGCTTGGTGAAGTCAAGGTGAGACTAGGGAGGGGTCAAGGTTGGGCCTTGGGTAGGAGGGTGGTCCAGCGTGCACTCGTGCGGGTACTTGGGAGGCTGAGACAAGGCTGGGCTGCTACACATGAGCGGCATTCTGGTGAGGCCGGACCGTGGCAGCGCATGTGGGCGAAGTTAGGCAAGACCCATGGCTTGGAGTTTGGCATAGGGCTACGCACAAGCACACGGGAACGCAGCGTTTCGAGGCCGTGCATGGTCGTGCAGCATGCGAGCCACTAGTATCCCGGGCTTGCAAGGTGGCGCGACGGCAGGGAATAGGCGGTGGTGGTCTGCGGGGTGTGCACGACGGCAAGGCGAAGGGCTCCTACAAGGAAACGTGTGACGGGATTCCTAGGGCCTTCCACAGGAGGCTCATTGGTAGCCGAAGCATGCCGGCATCACAACGTCGTGGGTGAGAAGCAGACTACAGGCACCTATCGGCAGTGTTGGAGCTGAGAACAGGCAGCACAGAGACGAGGCAGAGCTACGACGAGTTGGTGTGGTGTCGTGCAGCATGGTGTCGCCGATGTCGACGTACGGGGTGCCGGCTCAATATCGAGGTCCCAGTGGCGGCTCTTCTCTTCCTGGTTGTCGTCGGCATCAGCTCAGCGGCGTCCCTCAGATGGCTTGGCGTCGGTGGCGGATTCAGGCTACGGCACCTCCCCTCCATCTCCGCTCCCTTTTCTCTTCCTCCTCCTCCTATTCTCTCTCTCTCTCTCTCTCTCTCTCTCTCTCTCTCTCTCTCTCTCTCTCTCTCTCTCTCTCTCTCTCTCTCTCTCTCTCTCTCTCTCTGTGCTCTGTTCGTGGCGGCGGCAAGGGGAGAAATCCCCGACTCTAGGGTTTGGGAGTGACGGCTAGGGGTTTTTAAGGGGAGGAGCCAGGGATTGGAGGGCGCCAGGCATGGACGTTGAGGACTGACAGGTGGGCTTGGCGCGCGTGCGGGGGAGACGTGGCACCAACAGGCAGTGGGTGCGCGCGGGGCTAGGGTTTTTGGGGCGCAGCGTGGCCGTGAGTGTGCACACGGCAGGCGTGATGCGAGCGAGTGTGAAACGCGGCAGCAGCTGCGGTTTCTTGTCACGAAGCGGGGATGGCATGCTCACGGCGTGGCACAAGGCAAAAAGCAGACCAGGCAGTGTCAAGCGAGAGGCCAGGCGGGGGTGGAAGGGAAAGCTAACGAGCCGTGCTCACTCGTCAGTGTCCCAGGCAGTGGTGAAAGGGAGCTGGTGCATCTGCAGGTTGGGCTAGCATGCACGGTTGCTGGGCCGCGCTGGTAAAATAGGCCGGAGGTAGAGCAGGCGATAGCAAGCCGGGGAAGCAGGGTGGAGATGGGCCTGCAGGCCAAAAGCGGGGATGGGGTCAGGCGCGTGGGTAGCAGGTCAAAACTGGGTTGGGGATAGATTTAGAGCTTCGCGTGTCTGGGCAGAGTTAGGGTCTGCGAAGCGGGTCGGGTAGGATCTAGATGGGGTTCGACTGGGGTGGAACCTGGGCTGGGTCAGGGTTGGAGCCGGGTTAGGGTTATGTTCTTGATAGGGTATGTTTAGGGTTTTGGAAGCGGACAACGGTTAAGGGTTAGAGTTAGGGCTTAGGGTACTTAGCATTGGAATTTAAATTAAGGGGCACACCTCAATTTAAATCCACTCAGTTTCACACAAAAGAAAATTAAATCCAACTCAAAATTGAATAAATAAGGTAGATCCAATAAAATCCAAGTATCTCCAAATAACTTCAAACTATCAATTTAATAATCATTAATTTAATTAAAAATTTTAATTACTAGGGATTTGGAAAGGCAGAAATCCTACTTAAGTGTGTTTAACTACAGCATTACCACAATTTTTTTTGAAATTCACATTTTTTGACTCTTCAACATTCCGGAAAAATTCAGGATGTTACAGAGGTTCATGTTGCAAACATTAGGTATAGATACCATTTGTAATGGAGGCTCTTTACAATAACCGCCAGTCCTAACGAGTTAATTCTGGCGGTTCCCTAACCGTCAGTGCTTATTGCTATTTCTACGGTCACTCGTGTAGTGGCGGTTTGAAAACCTCCATTAGAAAGCCTAAAGAACCGCCAGCAATTATACCATTTGTACCTTTATGCAAATGACTTGGAGTTAGTTTCTTCGTCAAGTTTCTCATTTTCCAAGTAGGTCCTTGATTTCTCTAAGTTGTCTAGAGCTGATCCTGAGCAAGTGTGCATCAATTTATGGCGAAGCTTCGCTAGGTCAAGCTACTAACTATCAAGAGGTCCCCTTATTAGTACCGTCAAAGAATAAGACTATAAAACCTAAACTAAATCAAGTGTCCTTCATTTCCTTGTGATACTTGATGAGGACATCCTCTACTATTAACCGATGGCAAAGGCGCAACAAAGGGGCTAAGTGGCCCAGTTGTAGTCAGGCGGCGACCATGCGAGCCTCTGAATAATCTCACCTTGCTTAGCTTAGGAGGAGGAAGCCATCTTAAAAGGGAGAGCCACCCTTCCCCTATTGGACTAGTCTTTTAGGGAGATTGGACCTTTCCCCGAGTGGGTGTGCCTAACAACTATTGGGGTTCGGGCAACCTTAATTTATTGGGCCTCGGCTAACCCCACCTGGGCCGGATTCATCAATACTTGATACTAGATATCCTTAATGTTGATGTCTGAGTCCTTGGCATACATATCATTAGAAATTGAGAGTTCTTTTTTCGAGTTTGCAAAGACTTGTATTACATCCCCCCCCCTCTGGTCCATTGTGATCCTTGCCCTGTGCTCGCACTTCTCTGTACCTATTTCATATAGCGGGCAGCTCTTGATGAGGACATCCCTTCTACCAATATAGCCATGCCTATTTCATACCAAAGACGACTCGAGCTCGCGCACAACAATTCAACTATCAGGTAAAGTTGTTTCTTGCTGTCCAAACAAGTTATCCTCTGAATGCGGTGCCACTAAATCCTTGTGATGATTTTCTTATAATTAAGAACTTGGAACATGAACCACATCCGAGGAAGAGCAACCATGACAATGGCCAACTAATTCAAACATCGAGATCAGACCCTGCCCGTTCGGACCACCATGCAACAACATTGGAATGTCAGTTCGGACTGTGTCAGTTCGGACCTCCAGACAAGGTCAACTTCGGAAGGCCAAAACTCTTCACTCTGGGTGTTGTTAAAGGTCCATGAGTACTTGTTGGAGAGGTCTTAAAGTCTAGTTTCAGATGGATCCAACCTCATGATGACATTCCACCAGAGCTAAGCAGAATCACCGAAATGATGTTCGGACTTCCAGCATGGACTTCAGAATGTCAGTTTGGACCGTCTAGTTCGAACCTCCAGGCAAGAGCAACTTTGTAAGACCGTTACTCATCACTACGGATGTTATTTAAGGCCCATTAGTACTTGTTGGAAAGGTCTTGAAGTTTATTTTTCAGATGGATCCAACAACATGATGAAATTTATCCGGATCTAAACTGATGAAATTCGGACTTCCAGACATGAGCTATGTCATTTGTATCACGTCCAGACCACTAGGGGCCCATTTAAGTTAGGGGTTCGACATTAGCACCCTCCTGGCTGCCTTCCCACCTATATAAACTAGTAGCAGCCTTTTGGAAAGACTTGGGTTTTGTTTAGATGCAACTTTGGCTGGTGCTACTTCCTTGTAAATGTGTGTGCTGATTAGACCACCTAATTTGCTTGATTCAGAACCCCAACTTCGTGTGTATAAGATTTATCCCTTGGGCAAGGTCTTTGATGTAGGACTGGCCCGATCTTCCGAGAGGTAGAGGTAAATTCGATTAGTGGAACCTCGACGTTGGTGATCCAGTTTCTAATCAGACATGATTCGAAGTCCTGCAACCGTTACACTGCTGCTCCGTTGGTTATCAACCAAGCACAACTCGATTGACCTCGCCAAGAAGGCTTTTCCTGCAAGCGAATCGAAGAACACAAGCAAAAAAGATAAAGATGGGGTTCAAGCTCTGATCACAAAAGAACTAATCACCACAGTGGTGAAGAACAAAGAACGGGGGCCCTGATTCACAACAAAAGGACTCGACATCACAGTTACAATGAAGAAGACAATTTCTTGATGGAAAACATCTAAACTAAACTCTATGATTGTAGGCGGTGGCTACTGAGTTTATACCCTAAGGGACATCCTAGGGTTGCTGGTGGTGGCCAAGGTGGCATCCACCAGTTGGGCCATTTAGCCCGACATGGTACACGGGCCAACAGCCCAAAAGATGGCGGCGCAGCGCTCTGGCAGATTCTGGATGTCAAATTGTTTCGATGATTCCTGTTGACTCCATATGAGTTTATGCATGGGGCTAGATCCATTGGAAAGCTTATCTCCTTAGCTTTCCATACATATGTAGAACATCCAAAACAGACTCCGTATGCGACTTGGGCGCTATTTTTAGTGTGTGCTGCTCCTGGACTTCGAGGTGGACTCGAACTTGAATTGTTTTGGGCCTCCAGCTTGGGGACTCGAACCGGATGAGCTTTGGGCCTCCTTCTCAACTTGGAAGGACTTGTTGGTCTCCTTCATGTTCATGCCAATCACCAAGTATGGCCGTACGCATACATGTCATGTCCTCATCAGTCTTTGTCCAAGTCAATACTGATGATATCCGATGCTAGTCATTACTATTATGTTCACTTATACGCCCGTTTAGCTTGTGTACACACTTCACAATGGCTAGCCTTGTCTGTTTAATCAGCCGTTTATCATGTTTAATGACCATATAATATGTTTAAATGGACATTTAGTCTAATGAATAAATAGCTAAATAATATGTGCCGACTGTTTACCGTTTATACTAACACTACTATTAACTGCACCCTAAGTGAGGTCTCGAATGTTGTCCGTTCACTTATCCTCACGCCTTTAATCTCTTCCACCATATCCACAATGTTCCAACTTTTCTCACCTGTATCCACACGCCTTTTCCCTGCACCTTGCACCTCAAGCCTCACATGGTGTCACCCTTGACGCGACAGCGGCATCCATATAGTGAGTGCAATGCCTATCTCAAGCCTCGCATGGTGTCACCCTTGACGCGACAGCGGCATTCATCTATTGAGTGCAATGCCTCGCCGACCCACTGATGGCAACATCCCCCCCCCTCGCCATCTGCCTCCTTTGCCACATACACATGCATTGTCATACCAAACAACCAGTTCCTTGTTCAACTAATTCATTGAAACATAGAAATTTATCCTAATAGTTTCCATATGCATCCAAAAGAAAGGAATGAGCTAACTTAAAAGCAAGCAAGGTGCACAGTGAGCCCTCAATGGCCCTTAGTTTTGTTGTGATATATGTGCACATTGCATCCATCACATCACCAAACTAGGTCGGGTAATAAGTTCTTAAACTTTAGCTTACAAATTTCATGTATTATTTCTTAGCTATCAACGATTAAGTGCTGAATTGAATTTTGAAAGGACATTATTTAGAGTCATAATCCGTTAACACCCCTATCCAACACAAAATTAAACATGTAAATAAAAGTAACTTGATGAGACGAACTCCTATCTAATGGCATATAAGCCAAAGCAGATACAAGTGGGATAAAGGAAACAATTCACTCACACGTAATAGCATCCGTTTGTTTGTGTTGAAACCCAAAAAAACTTTGTTGGTTAGAGATTGTGTGGAGACATGAGCATGTGTGTACTGTTGGCTAGAGGTGGAGTGGAAAGCATCCACATTCCCTTTTGCACAGGTATGCCATCAGGCAGTTTATGTAATACATTAGCAATATAAAACTAATTGATAGGTTTATTGTCGACTCATTCAAGAGTTACATGATAATAAAAATATTACCCTAACAAGCATCATAACAATCTTTAAGAAAGTTTTTATTGATATTTTTTTAGTTGTAGTTATAGTTACCCTAACAAACATGTTAACAATCATGTTACTAATTTAATAAGTCGATCACTTCTTTTTCTTTGTACAAAAAGATGAGTAGAAGCTCATGTTAGCATAACTTATGACTAGCATGAAAAAAATTGTAACCATATACTTGCACAGTAAAATAAAGGCAGGATCAAATTTGGACTGGAAGGCCCACAGGAAACCCTCATCACGCATAGTTCCAATGCCATATGTCTGTATGCACTGTATGCTCAATTATTAAACAAAAGGTAGATAAAGTAACTATATGAGTCATCAAACAGCAAGGGAGAAAAGACAAACTTAATTATAGGATCAATCCTAGTCATTGACACCAATGAACAGTTGTCTTTTTCTATCAGAACACAACAAGTTCTGTTACCTAGAGATATATAGTGGGGGAAAGGAGCTTTTAGTTTTGTTAGAGTAGTGGAAACGTCAGCTAGAGATAGAGTGGAGAGATCAGCTTGAGTGTCCCTCACTCTACACCCACATTTGGACGACGCAGACACTACTTTTAAGCATAAGTGGTGTGTTACAGAGCATTATGGCATAGAAAGCCAAATAAACTGAAACAGATGACGAAAGATGTACAGGACAAGATGAACGATGAGTTAACTTCACGCTAGGTAACAGTCCCCTGGCCTTTTAAGGCTACAAGTGTCTCCATTCCATCATTATTATCACCATCACCAAAATCACTAAACACTCTCTATCGTCTCTAGACTATAGCCCACTAGTCACCGGCACGGCTGCACTCCAGCAGCCGCACCCATATGGCTCTCCCGCAACCTGCAGTCAGTGCAGCCTCAATCGCGCACGCGCCACCTGGTTTCAAGTTTAGACCTACTGATGAGGAAATCATCCTGCACTACCTCCGGCCTCGCACGGTGAATGCGCCACTCCCGTCATCATTTATCGTAGATGTGGACGTGCTGAGCCACAATCCATGGGAGCTACTACCAGGTCGTCTCCACATACACCAACCTTTTTTTCTCAAGAGACATATATCATAGTTTATTGTAATTTCATTTCATTATTGTTCCCTGCTGCAACCAGATCTTTGGATGGCTAAAAATTACCTGCTTGCTTTCTTACATTTTTTTTTTGCCAAACGCAGAGGGGTCCATGGAGAAGTATTTCTTCTCTCAAAGAGTTCTGAAGTGGCCACTTGGAAACCATTGGAATCGTGCTGCAGGTGATGGGCACTGGAAGACATCAGGCAAGGATGTGCCGATCTTTTGCGGTCGTGTCAATGGTGGAGAGCCTCTCATGATCGGGTCAAAGAAAACCCTGGTTTTCTACCATGGGAAATCTGATTTTGGTGAGAACATTGAATGGGTGATGCAGGAGTACAGCCTTGTTGGAGCCGGCCTCACACCCTATCGTGTGATGAGGCCTAGTGGAAGCAATCACTTTGGGGAATCCAGCTCTGCTGCTGTGGCCATCACTGAGGTACATTTATTCACATCCAAAGAATTGTTGTTCTTGACTGATTTTGATTAACTTTGAATATATACATAGTTGAATTGGTTCATTATTCGTGTATTTTGTTGGAGCTTTTTTATGGATGGGTGGGTGTGAGGTGTGTCAGAGCTAATGTCATACTCTGCTCATACCAAATTTGCGGTTTGGGTCAAAGGAGTCGGTCGTCCTCTGGCGGGATCGTCCAAAGATTTAAATTTATGGTATAAAAAGGGTTCCTTTGTCGGTTTCGTCACAAGTAAGCTTGACTACGGATCTAATAGTTAGCATGTGTTGCCACGTGTCAGTCACGTTTACGGATCATCCAAAGATTTGAATCTATGGTATAAAAAGGGTTTCTTTGTCGGTTTCCATACAAGCTTGACTACCAATCCAAAAGTTAGAATGTGCCGCCATCCTATTTCTCGTGAGTCGTTTCAATCACAGTTCCAGCACTGATCCTAATATAGAAATTTTGTTATGGAGCATATCAAAACAATATGTTTCGTGCTAACCGTTTGTCACTTATGATACAAATATATAAAAAAAGCGCACCCAGTGCCGTAGTCCCGCACTACATGGGGTCTGTGCAAGAGTTGTTTTAAGCACCAATCCTGTCCTGCACAAATGTGCGGAGGCTGGGGCTTGAACCTGCCATTTATAGACAGTAGGCTCTACTGCTGCACCCGGCCACCCTTCACTTATGATACAAATATGATGATAAAAAAATAGTTATGTCATCCAATTTGGTTATTTGTACATAACTAACCCCAAACTCAGTTTGGGTGTCAAGCATACATTTTGTGACAAGCATATATTGCTCTTCTAATATATCATTATTATTCACAGTGTTCTAACCATGTTCGCAGAAAAATGATAATACATCTGAAGCTCTCAATAACAATGCCAAGTTTCCAATCCTACTAAATCCAGATAAATCTTGGATTGTGTCCCACATCTACAAGAAGAGGAATCACATGCCACAAGTTATAGCTCAATTTTACAACAGCGCAGAGGGAGGACAGGTCCCCTTCTACAACTTCCTTGAGCAGGGAAACTCCAGGGGGGTGAGAAAGTGAGTGAGGATGGTAGCCATCTGCATGAGAGAAGGATAATAATATCGTGTAATAAGGTGTTGGAGTAAAGTCGTAATAGAACACCATCACTTGACTTTGGTTCACCTATCTTTACTTCAAATAAAGTTGCCCCATGGATCTTTGGTCTGATAGAGTCCTTAATGCTATATGTCATTGATGAAACATTACAACATATCTTGAAGCTCTATGTTTGCAGTCTTGCAAATACTAAGTTAGCACCCAACTGAGACTCTTGTTTTAACTAACTGGATGTGCTCTTTTGATCAGATCACAATTGAAAATGAATACATCAAATATTACAGCATCCACAATTATTTATGATTTATGAATATGTTTCATTTTACTTTTATGAAAGTGTGTATAAAAATATTTGATAGTGAATCCTTTGGGTAAACAATGTGAACCATCACTGTACAAATATTGTACTAGCCGTTGATAAGAAAATGAAATGACATGATCATACCTGGTATAGGAACCAATTCATCCCCTTGATGCATAACCCATTCTAAAGCTAACTGAGTAGAGCCACATGTGTGCTTGCTGACCACTTATTCCATTTTTAGACACATTCTCTAAAAGCATTCATGTTCCGATACTGTGTATATGCTTTTAGAGACATTGTTGTTCAGTTCAGAACGCCAAGTGAACACAAGAAAATATCTGAAAGCGTATATGTAGTACACACTATTACAGAATCCGTCTTTGATCCTCCACATTTGTCCTAGCAGCCGTTGCGCTCGGGACCAATGGAGGCTTTAGTCCCGAGTCCAATGGCTAGAAGCCAGGTAAGGGGGGAGGGGACTTTTATCACGGTTAGAGCCACCAACCGGGGCCAAAGACCCCTTATTTGTTCTGGTTGATAGCTCCAGCCGAGACCAATGACTCCTCGGCCCATTAGTCCTAGTTGGAGCCACCAACCGGGTCAAATATAGGGTCTTTGGTCCTGGTTGGTGGCTCCAACACTTCCTCTTATCCCCATATCCCCCCCCTAATCCATTCAACTCATTTGTTCCTGTTGTTCTTGCTCGGGGGGGGGGGGGGGTTCATGCACATGTCTTCCATAATTTGTGAAGGCTCTTGTTTCCCCGTCCATCCAACAGCTCTAAAGATTAGAAACTTGATCCTCTAATCTTACATTACTTGTGTAGCTCATTTCATAGTTTAGAAATAGAGAAATTTGAGGTTTTTTGATTGGGAAAATGTTGGAGTTTTTTATTTATACACCATTTGAGCTCAAATATCATAGTTAAGGTTTGCATAGGTAGATGTGATTTACTTGTATATGTGACCATATGAAAAATGAGTATAGCATAATTTTTTATTTTTAGAATGAAAGTAGATGTGGATCTAAATGTGAAATGTTAAATTGAATAATTATTGAAAGTGAAAAAAGATGTATACTTGGTATTTATTTTGTATTTTGAATGAATTATTTTGTATTAGTTGATCAAATATGGATATGACAATGAGTATAGTATTTTTTTAGTGGGAAAATGAGTATAATAGAAAGAGTGAGAGTATGTAGACCGTATGTGGATTTGAATGTCAAATGTTAAATTGAATAATTATTGGAAGTGAAAAAAGATGTATACTTGGTATTTATTTTGTATTACAAATGAATTATTTTATATTACTTGATGAAATATAGATATGACAATGAGTATACAAGAATTTCCTTTATAATGAGAGTATTCAAACGTCAATTGTTAAATTGGACAATTATTAAAAGTGAAAAAAGTACACTTGGTATTTATGTTGTATTAGGAACGAATTATTTTGACACTCTAATAATGTATTAATTCAGACTCACATTGAAACCATCTAGAAGGTAAAAAAAATCTTTGTTTCAGAACATGTATTCGTCATTAAACTTGATCCTGTGGTTATGGCACTGCCATTTGGGGCAAACATGATATCCTCGACACGGTGTGGTATAAAGATGTGATCAAGGGGTATGATATTGGTCCCAATGAAGAAATCCACACCTTTGAGCAAGGTGAGGATACCACTATCGGGACCAAGGCCGTATCCTTCATCACATTCTTGTTCTTCACCATGTCATGGATATCAATGTTGGCCCCAAGTGGCAGTGTCATCACCGCAGGGTCAAGGTTAACGACGTATACATGTTTCGAAATAAAGATTTTTTTTACTTCTTGAAGGTTTTGCATATTGAGCCTGAAACAAAGTTGTGAATCTTCATTGCATCCCATATGGCATGGGATGATGAGTGTTCGCCTCAAACTGAAGAGTGCCAAAATAATTAGGGATTAGAAATAATGATCGCGAAATGTTAAGTTCAATGTGAATGCAAAGATGTAACTTGAATATAGCCAGTGAGTATGAGTATATTTTCATTGTAGTTCTAAAAATATATTCAGATATTTACATTCATTTGATAAGTGTAGTGATTGTAGCTTTGCAACATGATAAGCGTCGTGTATGGAAGAATTTGACCGTTCCATGTCGGGACTTCGTGAGGCAGTTCACGAGGCATTGGTCAATAGGTCTCGTGAGTAGTTTGTATTAGCATGTAGCTTGTTTTGTATTTTAATTTGGACCTTTGAATTTATCATGTTGTGTAATGGATCATGTAGACCTTTTAATTAATCATGGTGTATGATGAATTTATTATTGAAATTGTGTGATGGATATTTCGGACCTTTACGTTATTCATGTTATTGTAATTATTGTTGACGGTGGATTTCGACCCATTTTGACAATCAAATCCTGCACAAAATCCATACACAAAAGGGAATAAATGTTAGCATAGGATATATTATTAACAAATTCCACAGATACTGGTTTGAAAATGTATGTAGGAGAATTTGACCTCAAAATGCATGAAAAGAGCAAGAAAGATACGAGGTACAAAAATATTGACCAATCAAAAAGCACTGCTTGGTCTCACATGGATCAAAGGGCCCACTAGAGTAGGAAACAAACTTAAGAAAGTGCCAAATCACCTACTGGAGACAAGAGGGCCCACCTGCCAGCCTCCTATCTGAAGATGAAGTCGGTTGGCTGCCTAGCTAGGTCAGCTGAACCACTGGATCGCCAAACCAGCCAAGGCACCACCACCTTACTCCTTGCTTGTGACGACTCCTCATTGGCTCCCAACGTCTATTCAGGCGAGCAAGCGATGGCTCCCACCTATAAATATGAGAGGGGGGTGTTGACGCTTGCTGGAGACCATTTTCAACCGTCAGTTTGATCAGAAAATCTTGAGAGTGTGCATTTCTTGCATTCTTATTTATCTAAAATAATGACTAAACCCACTATGCTCTTAGAAAATATGCAATGTTAGAAAATAAGCTAAAATGCAGGTTATGAGCATATTATGATCCAAAGAAAAAATCGTCGATCAATCAGAGCGCAAGAATCAGGCTCACATGGATCAAAGGGCCCATATGCAGCAGTAAACTGACATACCAGAAGTTTAGGCATATGGATAAAGGATTAGGGGACACATAGCAACCCACCAGCCAAACCTTAGGTCGGTGGGGCCCACTGGGCCGTCGGCCGACCAGCCCAGGTCGCCACCGACCTTCTCCTTTGGCCAAAAGCTTCCTTGTACCTTCCTTAAGTATGCTCCAAGCGGCTGGACTGCTGCAACTCGGCCGAGAAGCCTCCCCTTTCACCCTCTATAAATATGAGAGGGGGTAAAATCAGAACACATCACAAGTTGCAAGCTCAAGCTCCTTCTTTTGTTTAGCTCTTAGGCTAGTGGAGTTTAGGTGAAGTAGTAGTCTATGGGTCCTCGAGGTTGATTCGGAGTATAGTATGAATTCGTCTCTAGTTCTCCTTTGTAATACTCGGTGGTTTGTAATAGACTCATCTTACAGTTCTTTATATTTGAATGATCTATCCCCTGCGGTGTGTGTCAGATATAGATTTTATGATTAATTTGCTCTGTTACTATATCCTTTGCAAGGTTAGACATTTAGCCTTAGTTCACTGGTACACGTTCCATTATTCGAAATTTTGCCCTAGTATGATGTCTGGCCATCCAAAGGGTGGGGGCTCCACGCGGGATACTAGAGTATTGCTTACAAATGTTGACATGGTGTCTGGGTTAGTTAAGTGTTGCTCGATGTCATCCTTTCCCATGGTTTGTAGAGGTAGCCTGCAGGTGGTGACAGCTCTATTCTGTGTCATTATAATCCTCCACACGTTCGGTTAGGAGGGTAGGAGGTCCACAAAGTACCGTGATGGCGTGGTCATATTTATCTGCCAGTCATGAACAATCTCCCGGTAGTACTAGATTGACTAAAGTTAGGCTAACCATAAATAAAGTATAAAGTGCTAAGTAATCTATATAAATAATTTAAGTACATTAAAACCCGAGTTGCTAATTTCTATCTATCTCCCTACCTTTATCTTTTATTTGAGCTGAGTATGAACTTTGTCACACTACCTTTATCCAATATTTATCTTACACTTCTTTATGCACTTGAATATTTCAGAGGACTCAGTTCATTAACCTGCCTACACATCTTAGCCACCGCCTTCCCTATGAAAGTATAAACGACACCCCGAAATACTCTCGGGTAAAATGCGACTTCGGTAATTTTGTGCACACTTGCGGAATGATCCATGGTTCATGACTAACCCTGTTCCTAGTGATTGCCCCAAGAAATGTCTCAAGAATTTTTGGTGTCATTACCAGAGACAAGTTTAGTAACCTTGTATCTAGAGAAGACGTTACAAAATACCAACAGGGGTAGATTTAGAACATACCTCACACTTGCAACTCTTCTCTTCCTCCCTCATTCCGAGCTCTAGGGTCATCCCAAGGGTGTAACGCTGACTAGGTGGTGTTAGAAAATAGGGAGAGAGTTAGGGGAAGTCGAGGAAGTGCCAGGCTTGTCGGCATTTTTCTCCAGCTTGCACCTCGACAGATGCTTATCAATCATAGTAAATATTCGTGATTTACTTTGTGCTTCAGTTATTTAATTTAAGCATAGTGCTAGTTCCTTAGTTGTTTGCGAGATCATAATTTGTTAGCTTAGTGTGTGACTCTAGTTTAAGACTCGTGATAGAGATGGATGTTCTTGGCCAAGGCTAGAGTTAGTAAAAGACGGTGTAAATGTGATGTCTAGACAAGACTTTACCTTTGATTATTGTATAACCCTATGGGGTAGGTAGCAGGTGGTGAAAGCCCTATCTACAAACTTTAATCCTCCATGTCCGGGTATATATCGTAGAGCTATATTACTACAAGTGCCTAGTTTTATCCAAGAGAAGCTGGTAGCCTGAAGTAAATAGCTAATCTAGTTCTATCTTATCTTAAATTCTGAGGCTTACAAAATCCTCTCTACCCCGTGACTCTGCTATATTGTGGTGTTCTTGGATGAATTTGAACCTTAGATAAAATACTCATGTACCTTTGTATGATACCCTGGAATACTCCTAGGTGAAAGCTACAACAATATTTGTGTGCTTGCGGATTTATTTGTGATATTACAAAATACCAACAAGCTTTCTAATGTCATTGTCGGGGAATAGTAGCTATTTTATCTTCGGACCTAGTTCATCCTCACATCATTTTCAATTTCTTTGATTCAATCTTTACCCCTGCTATCCACGGAATAGTTATCCATTCAACAGCTCTCCGCACCTAAGACCAAGTTCTATGAGCCACCAACTTCTTGTTATCCAATTCTTTCATCCAGCTGTGAACTCAGCTCTAGCTATATAGCCAAAGCTTAGGAGAATTTCATTTCAGGTTGGGATTATGAAAATTCATACCACCACCTGCGCAAATTTGAACAAGTGTGCTCATGCCTGAAAATTCCCAACAAAACCATTGTGATCTGATTGTAGTTGTGTCATTGAATACTCTCATATTCTTACAAGTTTTGCATGGGCAAGGTATCCTCCTTGTCTTCTCATTTTTTGTGTGATTCTACGCAACTCGAATGAATTTGTTAAGTTCTCCAAGGAAATATACTTTCATCCTTCGTGTGTTGTACATCCATGTCCTATCCATCTCTGTATAGCAACAAATAATTTAAACTGATTACAATATGTCGGTGTTTTTACCACTAGCCTACTTAGGGATACCTTAAGGTGGCAGTTTTTTTGGTGACAGATTGCCGAATCTGGAACTTAATTGAATGTAAAAGTGGAAACACAAGACACGAATTTAGACAAGTTTGGACCGCCAGAGTAGCATAATACCCAACATCATGTTTGGGGTTTTGTATATTGTGCCCTGCAGCTGGGTGTTGAGTTGATGCTCTGTCAATCTAGGTACTCGTGCCCTAGTTTATATACTCTAGGGGGTGGGATACTAGTCGGTTACAAGGTCGGAGTCCTAGTAGAATCATAGAGGAATCCTAATTGGAGACTGGCATCCTCCTTCCTTGCGGGTAGCTACCTTGTGGGTACCCGGAGATCTATCTCTGATAAGCCCCCAAGTGCTTCGTAGCCAAGTACTACAGACTTCCGAGTACTTATAGAGTCATCTTTGAATTCTTCATAACTTCATCTTGAATATATCTTTTGAGTACTTTTATGGCTGCTTCGAGGCTGCGTGGTTCTCTTGCCCGAGTAGATTTCAAGTCTTAAGAAATAATCTTCATATATATGGTGCGATGAAAATTGCACTGCATATGGAGTAGGTCGTGAGCCTTAGGTTAAATCGAAGAATCAGACCCAAGGGTCCATCTTGAGTTTGAATTTTCTTTCCTTTGTCTTCCAAGTAGATTTGAAAAACACATTGCCGATGACACGTATCCTGCAGCCCCAGAGCCTTGAGTCCAAATCCTAGATTTGGAAAGAGGATCAAAAAACGTGGCATGCATTGTAGAATTTTTTAGAATATGAATTGATGGTTTAAATACCACTCAAAACAGATCTTATCCCAAAGGACCCTTAGGTTGTTGCTGGTTATTTAACCAAGTCACCTTCCAAGTAGTTTTGCATCATCAAGCCCCCAAGCTTATAAGCTAGGATAGCTGTAAAAGCCACATCAAGTAGTTATTAGTGCCCATCCCCGAAGCCTCGAAGCTAGCAAAGCCATCGTAGATATGACGAACGAACTGGAGAGTTCTTGCCAAAGCTTGATCTGAAAAAGGCATATGCATTATGTAGCATAATGTGAAGATACCGAGTTTTACTCAGTAATAATGTGAAGATACCAAAATTTATTTGGTGATAAAACAAAGTTGCTGTGTTGAGCTCTTGTATTAGGCCGTTAAAACCCCCAGTAGCCGAACCCTTCCGATTAAACACCTGGTCCCATTGTAGCCTTCGATCATAACATATGCAAACTATGTATGATTCGCTTAGGTCAAGATAGAAGACTCGGCTTCACGGATCAAGGTGGAATACTTACCCGAGCGGATTAGTGATCAAAAAAGAGAGGACAACGAATGTAGAAAAGGTTAGTCAATATTGCGACAAAGTTAATGCCCGGCACGCATAAAGCAGTCAGCAAGAGCGCGAGTTGCACACAAAGTAGTCGTCGAGGTGTAGCTCTAGAACATTTCATGCCAGTCAAGAGACTACAAAGATAAGTAGCCGATCCTGTGAGAACAAGTTGAAGATAGGTACAAGTCACTTAGCTTGATTCGAGGACTATTTGTCGAGAAGCCATGATGGTCATTGATGGAGGCGAGACGTTTTGTTGATGAAGACAACTAGTCGGAACTTGTCCCCATCAATGACCCTTAGGCCATAAATATATACTCCCATATTTGCATAGATATTGCAAAAAGTCAATGTAACATGTACAACTAAAAAATCAAAACCCAACCTATTATTGTACCACAGAATCATCTTGGAAAAAATTACCATGCATTTGTGTAAATATATATAAGAAAATAAAATTCTCCCTCTATGTACTCCATGGTTCTAGAAAATAATTTACTAATTTACATGGGAATGAGCCTAAAACTGATAGATTGAGCCAAATGATTTCATAATCTTATTATCATGCTAAAGTGCAACTTCAACCAAAAGTTTGAGGCAAATGGAGCCACAAATAGCAAATCCACACCATGCAGATCTAGATCTAGCTAGAGGCAAAGAGAGCTTCATTTGAGCCTTAAAACTATCCAAATAGTATAGAAAAGATATGGGATTAGCAACAACTTGCCTTCTACAATCTCCAACTCAAGTTTAGAATCTTCCCTCCCCTTTTTATATGTTTTTGGAGTTTCAAGCAATACCTCCCCGAGCAAGCAATGGGATCTAGGGAGGAGGGAAAAGGTGGTATGCTACTTTTGTCCGGCATTTTCAGGGACGGGTGAGGGGGTGGCCTGGTCTTACAAATGATATTTTCAAGGATGGGTTACCCCCTCATCACCTGCCCCTAAAAGTGGGCGTCATTTTCATTGGCGGGTGAGGCATGCCCTGCCCCTGGAAATGTTTTTCTAGGACGGATCTTTTGCTACAGTAGCCCCGCTCTCTTTGTAGAAGCGGATTACATTTCGACCCACCTCTGAAAAATATCATGATGTTTCTACAAATTGTTAAATTGTATTTTAAAGTAGTGTGGGGCCTGTGGTGCTGTATTAGATCAGGGTCACAGTCGAAACCATGATGCGTGCCATCGATGCCTAGCTAGCTGCACGATATCAACAGAACATATAGCACGCAGCTTGTATTTCCTCCATTTTTAAATATATGATGCTTATATATATTTAAAAACGGAGGGTGGAACAATGTGTAGCTTTGCTGACTGAAAGTTGGATAGTTAGAGATTTTTTTTTCAAATAATTCATGCACAAAAACATGTGCATGCTTGTTTTCTGCATTGTAGCTCCTATTTGCAAGTAGAACTTTTTGCCCGGGCCCAACAGCAGGTTTGATTCGACTGGGCACTGGGCTACGTCTGGGATCCACACAAGCATATGTAGGCTGTTCGGCCGAGTCTTCAATTCACTCGGCGTGTGTGGCCCAGTGTAGGGTGCTCTGGATTCTTGGGCTGCTATTTTTCTGCAGGCTGTGTGGCCCAGTGTGTCAATGACTACGCTTCACTAATAAGCCCCCAAGTTGTTTCCTGCAGTGAAGCCCCCAAGTTGTTTCCTGCAGTCCTGGACATCTCGCGTTGCGCCACAATGGGATTACGACGTGCCCGTTGTCTACAAGGCTCTGTGCGGCTTTGGTGATCTCCGGAAGGACGCTGGTTGTGTATAGGTTGTAGGCTCTAAGGGTGTGCGTGTGTGTGGTGTGAGTGTGTTGTGTTGAATTCGGATACTACAACTTGTATACTTAGAGTCCAGGCTCAAAAAAATGATACTAGGATGAGCTCGCGCTTTGCCACGCCTGGGAAGTAATTAGGTTTAAGCTTCTGTGACAACTGATAAATGGAATAACACTGGTCTAATATGACATATGTATGGGGGCGTCATAGTACAAAGTATATATATGAATTCAACTAAGACTATAGAGCATACACATAATTTATTTTAGATAAAAATAACTTATATTTTTTCTATGTCCGAAAGTTAGACATATAAGTTAGACCTTGGGTAGTATCATAGATTGCTTCTTAGCAAGAAATTAAAAAAGTAAAAATAAATAGGAGGCTCCCTATTTATAGTTACATACATAATTGAAATATAGTATTTTAAAGTTGATGCATTATATTTTAGAGTCAATCTTCATGTTGTTCAACTCGAAAAATAGTGCAAACTTCATAGTAGGAATGATTGGTCCCCCGCATGAAAGGATTACCTTCTCGGGTGAGAAACAATGGCAAGGCATCAACTGATTATTATATGATGTCCAGATCACTTTTGAAGCCTTGTTTAGTTCGCGAACTTTTTTAAGTTTTGGTACTGTAGCACTTTTCGTGTTATTTAGCAATTAATGCCTAATTATGGACTAATTAGGCTTAAAAGATTCATCTCGTCGTTTATAGCAAGGTTTTAAATAGCGGGCTATGGTAAATAGCGGCGTATTTTTTTCGAGGCTAAGAGACTATAGCGGAGGCTATAGCGGGCTATGCCAAATAGCGCTTTACTATAAAATTATGAAAAATACAAGTAATAGATGCACAAAAACATAGTAATTAGTAAATTTCGTAAACATAAATATGTTTTTAGGGCTACGGGAACATTACTTAAGTTGATAGTACAACAAAATTCATACAATCAAATATTCAGTTGTCCAAAAGACAAAAAAATAGCACTGAACTAAGTATAAGGCTATAACGGCGCTAAAGCTACGCCA